>NC_091963.1:114011167-114311167 GCF_031021105.1 Erythrolamprus reginae
AAATTAAGATTCCAGCCCCAGCTGCCATCTTTCCATCTCAACTCTTCAAATCTCTTCAAAGCAAGAGTATCCACGGGGCTAGCCGGGCAAGAAAAGCAGGCTACTCCTTCCACAGATCCTCCGGAGGAAAATCTTCCTTATTTCATGGGAGAACAGGAAGACAATGAGGTAATTCCTATGCCCAAATTGTTTAAGGACGCCTTGCTCAAACAGTGGGACCATCCAACCTCTGGCTTCACTCCCACTTCCAAGGACAGGAAGCTCTACAAGCTCTCTCCCTCTTATGAGGAGCTCCTAGCCTGTCCCAGGCCAGATGAACCGGTGAAGACTCTCCACTCGGCTGCTGCCATGCCTGGCGAAGCAGAGGAGGTCCTCCGTCCAGAAGACAAGCGTCTTGAGCAAATGCTCAAGAGAGGTTTCTTCGCAGACTCATGGGCCATTAAAAGTGCTGCAGCCATAGTATATCCGAATCTGATAGACCCTACCAAGACCATAAAATATAAAGATATTTTACATCCAAATGGAGAACTTAAAACTAAACAAGAATTGGAAATACAAAATTATAGGATGGACGAGTGGACATATATACAAATAAAATCAAGATATAATAAGGATAAACAAATACCAGGTATAGCAAATTCCACCCAAACTCTAGACAAGATCTTAACAGGAAACGCTGAAAAACAGATAACCAAACTATACCAGATTTTACTAGAACACGAGAAAGAAAAAGAGATGATTAAAAATCCAATGGTAGCCTGGGAGAAAAACCTACAAAGAAAAATCCATATAGCAGAATGGGAGAAAACATGGAATACAATAACCAAAATCACCCTATCATCAGCCTATAAAGAAAACTATTACAAACTATTTTACAGGTGGTATCTACCACCGGCAAGACTTGCCAAAATTTACCCAGCACTACAAAATGTATGTTGGAAATGCAATAAAGAAAAAGGAACTTTCTTCCATATGTGGTGGTCCTGCCCTAAAATCCAAAAAATTTGGGAAACAATTTACAAATGGTTAAAGGAAATCACGAAGGAGGAAATAGAGTACTCACCGGAGGGGATGCTCCTCGGAATTTGGAAAAATTTTTTACTCGAAACAAACCCTTTTTTTAGTGACTCACATAAATACAGCTACAAGAATTGCAATTGCGCAAACATGGAAGAACAAACAGACCCCCAATGTAAATTTAATAATAGAAAAAATATATACATGTGCAGAAATGGATAAATTGACAAACCTACTTAAGGGAAACAGAATCAACGAAACTAAAAGCATGTGGAACAATTGGCACGAGTGGATTCAAAGGAAAAGATTTGTATAACCTTATACAAAATAGCAGTACAAACCTTAAAAAAAAATGAAAATACCATTTGAATGTTTTTACCCTGTTTTGCATTGCATAGTATTAAGTTAATATTATCCATATAACTGTAACCGATAAAAAAGTTGGATAAGACCTGTAAACTGTATAAACAAATTGTGATATATGTATCTATAAAACAATAAAAAGATTTGCAAAAAAAAAAAAAAAGTGCTGCAGCAGCATCTTTCTTCTCCAGAGCTATGCTCTTGTGGCTTCGTCAGCTCCAACAACATCTACCTCCAGATGATCTACGAGGCCAACAAGATTTCAACAAAATCTTCGCAGCTGCCCAATACGTAGCGGATGCTACTCTCCAATCTTCCAGATTTGCAGCCAGGTCAGTAGCGGCCTCCACAACGGCCAGAAGACTTCTATGGCTCCGCCCTTGGCAGGCGGGAGTAAGGCAGAAGTGGCAGTTAGCCATGGGTCCTCTGAAACGCAATCTCCTCTTCGGAGACCTTCTGGACCCTCTCCTCACAGAGACCACGGACAAGAAAAAGGTCTTAGGACCTACCACCAAGAAGGCCCCTAAACCGCAGTCCTTTCGGCGCACAGGTCGTCAACAGGATCAGGGTTTCGCCTTTCAAAGGAATCCAGGTCAGTATTCCCCTCGGTTTCGATCCCAATCTAGAAACACCAGGGGCAGAGGTTCCCGCTACCAGAGAGGATCCTCCTCTACCAGGGCTTCCAAAAAACCCAGATGATGAGTCTTCCTCTTTTCCCATAGGCGGTCGCCTGGCCTGGTTTTCCACCTCCTGGCACCGTTCTTGTAAGGACCCCTGGGTCATTGATACTGTGGAAAGGGGTCTCCGTTTAGAGTTTATTTCTCCTCCCCCTAAGCGTTTTATTTCTTGTCCCTCTCCATCTCGTATCCGAATGGAGGAAGCTATTTCCCACTTGTTGGCTATTAAAGCTATCCAACCGGTCCCCTCTCTCCAGAGAGGCTTGGGCTTCTACTCCATCCTCTTCATGGTCCCTAAGACCTCTGGAGGCTGGAGAGCCATCTTAGACCTAAAGAATTTGAACCAATTCATTAAATATAGGAAATTTAAAATGCATTCCTTATCTTCCATCTTAGCCGCCCTGCATCCTGGGGATTTTATGGTCTCCCTGGACCTTACGGAAGCTTACCTCCATATCCCCATTGCCAAAGGCCATAGAAAATTTCTACGTTTTGCCTTCCAGGGCAGGCATTTTCAGTATAGGGCTATGCCATTTGGGCTCTCCTCGGCTCCCAGAGTCTTTATCAAGCTCTTGGGATCCCTGGCGGCACATATCTGGGCCACGCCCATTCATATTTTATGTTATTTAGATGACATGTTAATTCATGGAAATTCTAAAAATGGAGTGGCTGCAGATCTCTCTTCCACCATGTCGGTCCTACAGAACCATGGTTTCTCCATAAATTTCAAAAAGAGCCACCTTAAGCCATCTACTTCCTTTCTACATCTGGGAACTATCATTAATTCTGAGATATCCCAGGTTTTCCTCTCTTCTGAGAGAAAACACAGCATGTTGGATCTTATTTCTCGTATTCTATCCCAACAATCTGCCTCCATTGTCACCCTATCTTCCCTACTGGGAAAGATGGTGTCGTGTATTGGCATTGTCCCCTGGGCTCGTCTTCACGCCAGGGAACTACAGTGGCTTCTGTTACCATTCCAGAGATCGGGGCACAGCAACTCGACTCGTCGCATCGCCATTCCACCGGCAGTTCGCAGATCCCTCAAGTGGTGGACTTCTCCAGCCCTAGACAAGGGATCTCCCTTCAGGTGCCCAGACCAGTTTGTTGTCACCACAGATGCCAGCCTATCGGGCTGGGGAGCCCATGCCCAGGGTCTAATAGCCCAGGGCACGTGGTTACCGGAGGAAGCCTCCAGGCCCATCAATTGGCTAGAATTAAGAGCTGTGTCCCTAGCTCTAAAACAGTTCAAACCTCACATCTCCAACCAGCATGTTCTGATTCTTACCGACAACATAGCCACAAAAAGCCACATTTGCAGACAGGGAGGCACAAGATCCAAGGCCCTCATGAGGGAGGCCCTAAAGTTAGGCCTTTGGGCGGAGAAACATCTCCAGTCGCTTCTAGCCGATCACATCTCGGGGAGCCTCAACGTCCAAGTGGACTGGCTCTCGCGAGTGACCATAGATCCAGGAGAGTGGAATCTCCATCAGGCACTGTTCCACCAAATCTGCCTCAGGTTCGGCCATCCAGTGCTGGATCTGTTTGCGACCGAAGCCAATGCCCAGCTCCCTCGCTTCATTTCCAGGTTTCCATCCCCGGGAGCAGAGGCAATCAATGCTCTCAGGATCCCTTGGCCTCCAGGTCTTCTGTATGCCTTCCCTCCAATTCCAATTCTCCCAGACGTGGTCCACAAGATCATCCTAGAGAGGGCTCGAGTAATCCTGATCGCCCCCCACTGGCCTCGCCGGCCCTGGTTCGCGGACCTCCAACAGCTGTCCGTCCAGGACCCCTGGCGACTCCCCGTTTCGGAGGATATGTTGCGGCAGGGGGCCTTCTTTCATCCAGACCCGGAGTGGTTCCACCTCACCGCCTGGCTATTATCCGGAGAGACCTAGACCTGCGAGGGTACGACCCGGACACAGTGGAAATCATCCTGAAGTCTAGAAGAGGGTCTACCAACCGGATATACGACCATACCTGGTCCAAATTCCATCAGTGGTGCTCGCAGGAGGGCTTATCTCCCCTGTGTCTTCCCATTCACAGGATAATCTCCTTCCTCATTAAAGGTTTCCACCAAGGCCTGTCTACCAGCACCATCCGTCGCCACCTGGCAGCTATCTCTTCTGTCTTGGCGGGGCCTCGCAGGCAGCCTCTCGGCTCCCTTCCGGAAATCCAAGAATTTCTCAGAGGAGTGGCCAACCTCAGGCCTTCTAAGGTCCACAGATATCCTTCCTGGGACTTGCCACGGGTTCTCCATTCCCTTACTCAGGCACCCTATGAACCCTTGAAATCTGCGTCCCTCAGGTATCTATCCTTTAAGGTAGCATTCCTGGTGGCGATTACATCCGCCCGACGCATATCTGAGTTGGCAGCTCTCTCTATCAGACAGGACCTCTGTCAGTTCCATCAGGACAAGGTGGTTCTGTGACTGGACCCCACCTTTCTACCCAAGGTCAGTTCCATGTTCCACAGATCCCAGGATATTGTCTTACCTTCTTTCTGTCTCCAACGGGAGCATCCCCTGGCAATTAGATGGCAAACTCTGGATCTCACTAGAGCGCTAAAAATTTATATTCAACGCACAGGACCCATTCGGAGGTCTGAGGCACTCTTCGTGGCCTATCATCCCAGATCCATGGGATCCAAAGTGTCCTCATCAGTAATAGGCCGTTGGATCAGAGGGACCATCTCTAAGGCCTATGAGACAGCCTCCCTCTCCATTCCAAAGAATATTACAGCGCACTCCACCAGAAGTGCTGCCACATCTGCCGCTTGGGCGACTCAAGCCCCGTTGGAAGAAGTCTGCAAAGCAGCCACTTGGGCCTCGTCAAATTCCTCCATAAGGCACTACAAAATCGATTCTTACGCCTCAGCGGACGCTGCCTTCGGCAGAAGGGTACTCCAATCCGTTATCTCTCACGATAGCAATCTAATCCCACCCTAGGGACCAATCTATTGGGTATGTCCCACGTGACTGCTGGACCCACTCCTTCAGTACGGAGAATAGGCGTTGATTGCTTACCTGAACGCCTCTTCTCGTACGGTGAGTGGGTACAGCAGTCACTTCCCTCCCTTTTATGTGGTCTTCTATGTCTTCTATTCCTACCTTTCTTCTAACACATGAGAGTTGAACATTATTGAGCCTTCACATCTGAGCCTAGTGTACGGATTCGCGAATTCTGGGGAAGGGGGGATCCAGCAGGCTTTTTTAATACTAGGCTCAGTCCCATCGGATTGGACAGGAGCAACCCACGTGACTGCTGTACCCACTCACCGTACGAGAAGAGGCGTTCAGGTAAGCAATCAACGCCTATTTCCCAGGTCTATATGAAATGCAAGAATTAAATAAACCTGGAAAGAATTATGGTATCCTCTAATGCAGGGGTCCCCAAACTTTTTACACAGGGGGCCAGTTCACTGTCCCTCAGACTGTTGGAGGGCCGGACTATAAAAAAAAACTATGAACAAATCCCTATGCACACTGCACATTCCTTATTTTAATGTAAAAAAACAAAATGGGAATGTACTATTTAGAGGGGGGGGAAGAAGTCTGAAATTCATACATGTTTGTTTTGTTTTTAATTTTCTTTTGTTAACATCTGATTGGCTATACAAGGTTTTCTTGGTTTATAGAAAAATGTATAAAAATATTTATAGAAAAATATATAAAGAAAGAAGGAAGCACTTTGGCATAATGGTTAATAAGTTAGAAATATAATTGGTGTTGTACTTTTTGAAGGAACATTAAGGAGGGAACTTAATTAAAAGAAAATTATGTACCTGGATGACAACATTAGAAAAAAAACCTTTTGCATTTTTTTTTGATGATTGATATTAGTTACTGACATTTTATTCAGGGAAAATTAGATGGTACATTGTATTGTTTGAATGTATGTTGAGAGGAAAATTTAAAAAAATTTACACCCCTCCCCAAAAAAGTTCTTCCTTCCTCTGCCCCTCCATTCATTTCATTCTTCCTTCCTTCCTTGTTCCCTCCATTTCTTCTTCCTTCCTTCCTCCTTTCCTTCCTTCCTTTTCCCTCCATTTCTCCTTCTTTCCCTCCCTCCCTCCTTCCCACTTCTCTCTTCCCTCTCCCTTTTTTCCCTTCTTTCTCATTTGTTTTTTCCCCTCTCCCTCCTTCTTTCCCTCCATCATTTTCTCATTTTTCTCTCTCACATCCCCCCTCTCATTTGTTTTCTCTCCCTCTCTCTCTCCTTTTCTTCTCTCTTCCTTCCTCTCTTCTTTTTTTTTCTGCCCTGCAACACGCTGCGGGGCAGTCGGCTGCAAGCAGAAGCTCCAAGACAGGACCAAGAGCCGCTCTTTCTCGGGGATGAATTGTTGCAGCCTCTGAGGCCGCCTCTGCCTCCGGGCGAAGGGATCTCCTCGGTGGGCGGCTTCGGAGGCTGCAACAATGCAGCTCCGAAAAGGACCGGCTGTTGGTCCCTTGAAGCTGCCGATCCCTTCGCCCGAACGGAGGCGGCGGGGGCGGGTTCAAGGGACCAACAGCCAGTCCTTTTTGGGGCTGCGCTGCTGCAGCCTCCGAGGCCGCCCACCGAGGAGATCCCTTCGCCCGGAGGCGGCCTCGGAGGCTGCAACAATTCAGCCCCGAGAAAGAGCAGCTCTTGGTCCCTTGAGCCCGCCACCGCTGCCTCCGTTCTGGCGAAGGGATCTCCCCAGTGGGCGGCAGCTTCAAGGGACCAACAGCCAGTCCTTTTTGGGGCTGCGCTGCTGCAGCCTCCGAGGCTGCCCACCGAGGAGATCC
Organism: Erythrolamprus reginae; assembly: GCF_031021105.1. Lineage (NCBI taxonomy): Eukaryota > Metazoa > Chordata > Lepidosauria > Squamata > Dipsadidae > Erythrolamprus > Erythrolamprus reginae. The sequence continues at coordinate 114,017,990 of NC_091963.1, forward strand.
CTTTGCCCAGAGGCGGAGGCGGCCTCAGAGGCTGCAACAATTCAGCCCCGAGAAAGACCGGCTCTTGGTCTCTTCAGCCCTCTGCCGCCGCCTCCGTTCTGGCGAAGGGATCTTCCCAGTGGGCAGCAGCGGCGGCAGCTTCAAAGGACCAACAGCCGGTCCTCGTTGAGCTGAGCTTCCTTTGGCTTCCTTCGAGGCGGCAGGTGAGCTTTGCAGCTTTGCCTCGAAGGAAGCCAAAGGAAGCTCAGCTCGGGGGCGGGCCTGAAGCCACCGCCGCCGCCTACTCCGTCCCGCGCTTCAGCCGCGCTGGGGCCAAGTAAGCCGAGGCTAGGCCCGTCACCCCCGGCTCCAAGCACGGGGCCTGGGCGGCGGGCAAGCATCAGAGGGGCCTCGCCGTCGCCTGGCCGGGGAAAAGCTCCCCTCCCTGTGATCCGGGACGGCTTGGCCGTTAACAAGTTAGTGCGCATGGGGATCATGATGGCTTGTTTACTGCCCCCTTCCAGACGCTCTTGCAGGACTTCTGGAGGAGGAGGAGGCGCAAAGCCAGGGGGTGGGGAGGAAAGCAATTGGCCAATTTATTTCTCGCCTTTAGGGAGAGGAACTGTTGCTGCTCTGCCATAGGGTGCTTTCCTCCCCGCCCCCTGGTTTTCCTCTTCCTTGCCGCCGCCAGACGCTCAGCAGCCGAGTGGAGGGGAGATTCGGGAACTTAGCACTGTATATAGATGGTAAAGTCTCGTACGCTGCCGTGGGCTGGGTAAATGACGTCAGCGGGCCGCATCCAGCCCGCGGGCCGTAGTTTGGGGACTGCTGCTCTAATGCATCTAATAATGCAACTGGACAATATTTTGTAATTAGCAGGGGTTTTCACCCAATTGTCTAAGAAATGGGAAAATAATTTTAAAAAACCTCTGAATCTTTCTTGAATAGCTAAGGGAAACTTGAATTTCCTGCTTTCTAGTCTGGTGCCTTAACTATTGGACCAAAGTGGCAGATGAATATGCCCATAGATTACTGTGGAGTGAAAGATATACACCAATTATTTCAGGACAAATGTTCATAATTCTGTGTTTTAACTTTAATCTCAGATTAAAGTTAAAACTCGATACAGAATAGTACCTCAGGTACAAGAAATAAAAAAGTAGAATATAGCCTAGGAATTTCTTTTCTGTCTTTTTCACTAGCTTAATTTAGGGGAGTTTTTAAAAAAATATTTTTCCATTTCTTAGACAATTGTGTGAAAAACCCTGCTAATTACAAAATATTGTCCAGTTGCATTATTAGATGCGTTAGAGGATACCATAATTCTTTCCAGGTTTATTTAATCCTTGCGTTTCATATAGACCTGGGAAAGATGGGACTCAGAGACTTTGGAGAGATATTGCCAGTAGTTCAGATACTGCCAGATAGGCTGGTAGTTTGATTTGGAATAAAGCAGTTTCTATTGTTATACAATAGAGTTCTCTAGAGCCTAGCTGTTGTTTTCCACTGCTTTCATCAGTTGGCACTTTCCAAATGTATTGGAGTGTAATTCTCATGGCATACAAAAGTCATCAGTTAGCAGGGGCTATTGCCAATTCCTTTTAAAAGTATAAACAAATGCTATGATTTTCATCTAGTAGACAATGTTTAAGTTTGAAATCTTCCAACTCTTAAGATTTAGTAGCTAATCTTGTCTAAGTTTCTTTTATTATTTACTTTGTCAATTATAATTAATTGTATAAAGAAAAGCACTAAGATTCTCACAATTTTGATTGTGATGTGTGGCATCAAGTTGATATTTAACCTGTTGGAAATACTGAAGGCACTGCTTCCCAAACATTTTCTTTAATTACCCAAAATGACTTATCAGAAAATGTTTGAGGATCACATATCCATTCCTTAAGCACTAGTGTCACTTCAAATAGTGGATAAGTGGCTGCAATTCAAGGATTACCAGTATTCTAAAAACAATATAATTGAACAATATTTGTCACTTCAATAAGTTGCCATTCGTAATTCATCAGTTTTTGTATTAATAGGAATATTTTGGGAGGTTTTCAAATACATTTTAGTAAAACATAACAGTCTTCAGGTCAGCTTAAATGTTCCTGTTGTGGCATTGACAAGGTTGGTGGCAAGAAATCTTTATGTCATCTGTAAAATGGCTAGCTTGACAATATTTTATAGCTGTTAACCCAATACCCAATCGTTGTGGAATTCCAAAATGGCTTAAACACTCTTGTTCTGTCTTTTTGTTTTACAATGCCTTATGTCAAGGATTTGTACCATCAAAGAACTGAAAAGAGAATTAAGCAGAATGAGAAATAGTCCAGTGAATTATTGCTATATATTGCATACAAATTGTGCATGCAAATAAAACTAGTTTCCCATATTTTGTGAGTGGGTGGTGGGCTAGCTGCATAAATTAAAGAAACTGGCAGGGGCCAATATATAAAATATAGATTTGTCTTGAAATATAGTCACAGCAGGTAGATAATGATACATATGGCCATGGATCTGTTACAGTATTTGCATTTCACCACTCTAAATCGCAGCTGTTTAGTGAATTTAGGGACCTCCGAGAAGTCTGATGGAATGGACATGTTCCACCTGTAGTTGAATGAGGCAGCTGTTACAAAGCAATGAATTATTTTGGCACTGAAAATTCTCCCGGTTTCTATTTTGAGAAGTAGGCATTACAACGAGCAAAATCGGGAAACGAGAAGTAGCTATTCCCTTTGTATCTGAGGACTTATTAAAATCCTCTGTTGACATTATTCTCTCCTCCCCATTACTACATCTTTGCTTCAGTCTTGCCTAGCTGTTAAAATATGTTTATAGACACCCCTTAGGCTCTTTATAGAGATTCTTTCTCTTCTTTATTAACCCCCTGAGAATCAAGCTGACGCTCTCCAAGTGTAATTTTGTTCACCACATCTCCTTCCAACAGATGGGATTTTCAGAATGCTCTGGAGAGTCAAGAGGAGACAGGAATCTAGTCCTGAAGACACGAAACATTGGGAGACGGATATAATGTCTTGAATTTTCCTACAGGATGTGGTAAAAGGCAAGAACTAGGGAAAGCTAGGCCAGTGGGTTTATGGTTGCTAGATGCCGTTTTCACTTGGCCTTTGGCCAGTATTTGGGAGGAGGACTATCAGATAATGCACATTGCAGTATAATAATAAGGTAAACATCCTATACGGATTCAAAGATCATTCCTAGTGGTTTTTAATGAAATGGACGCAGCATCTGGTAGCTGCTTTTAGCTTAGTTGCTTTTGAAGAATATCAAGATGCTGAAACTAAAACGTCTCCACTAAAATGGCTGCATTAAAAATTGAGGACCCATGCTGTGCTTATCAGTTATATGAAAAAAAAAAGTGAAAATAAGCAAGGACCAGATGCTATTTTAAAAAGTTTTATGGCGGGTGAGCAATTGTATTTATTGTGGGAAGATATAATTAAAAGAATACAAATGTGGCAGATACAGAATAGGAGAAAAATAAACGTGCAGAAATGGAAGTGTTAGGCACAAAAGGTGTTAGGCGAAAAAGAGGCGTGCTACTTTTTATTATCTTGTAAGAAATCCCTGCCAACTTAATTTTTCTGTTCTTGCTGCTCCATAGTAGAAAGGGAGGGGTGGGTAAATTTTGGATGAATTAGGGAGGCTTTGATTGCATTGGAAAAAAAACCCCCGTCCCATTTACCCAATGGATTTCAAGAAGGAAATATAATATATATCAGTTCTGGACTTGGCTTGGTGAATATCTGCCCTACGATTGCATTGTTCTTTGTATTCTTTCTAGACTTATAGAAGTCAGGACTCTATAAGTGCATACCTTTACCTATTTGTCAAAAGGATAATTACAAAAATGAAACAAATTGACCACATTTTTTGGGGGTGGGGAGGGGATTGAATTCCTCGGAGTCCTCGGAGAGGGGCGGCACACAAATCCAATTAAATAAACAAATTTTTGAAAATGTCCAAATCTGAGAAGAGTGCATGGTATGAAAAAAATACAGAAAGCAATCCGTGATGTATCTTTTTGGAAGAGGCAATTGAACAGTGGTTTGTGGTTGATTCCTCTATTCCAGGGATGTCAAACTCGCATAAGGGCCACATAAGGGTTGTGTTTGACCTTGAGGAACTGCTGGGGGTGTGCGGCCAACTCACATCGGGTATGTCTGTGGTGGCCTGAACACTCTACCAGCAAAAATGGGTTCCTGAGCTCTGTTTTTACTGGCAGGGGGATGTGGTAGCCAAAAATGGAGCTCAGGAGACTGTTTTCACTGGCGGAAGCCCCGTGGGCCAGTCCTTTGCTATTTCCAGGGTGGCCCCACAGTCCAGATTTAAGTATCTTGTGGGCCAGATCCGGCCTCGGGCCTTGAGTTTGACACCCCTGCTCTTTCCATGCCCATATTGTATTCCTTTCTATTTTATGATTTAGAATATAAAGAAGAAAGAATACCAAGAGGTATACTCAACATGTTTTCCTTACCTTATTTCTGTGACATATTGCAGGTAATATCCTTGGAATTTTAGTGTTAACACCAGGAGCCCTTGTTGTGGGTTTTGTATTGTTCTTTGCTTTTTGTTCTGTTAGTTTAATTTTTGTACTGAGTCTACATTTTGAAATATTGATATCAGGTTGGAACTCTTGAAACTTCTTGCTTTGCATGTCCATATTGATGTGATTAACTTATGGACAAGCAGACATTTCTCAAAAGTACCATACCATATACAGTGGTACCTTTACTTACGAATTTAATTAGTTCCATGACCAGATTCTTAAGTAGAAATGTTTGTAAGAAGAAGCGTTTTTCCCCATACAAATCAATGTAAAAGCAAATGATGTGTGCGATTGGGAAAACTACAGGGAGGGTGGAGGCCCTGTTTCTTCCCAGCAGATTCCTAAAGAGGCCCCACGGAGGCTTCTCCCTGCCTTTTCCGGCCCTGTTTCCTCCCAGGAGATTCCTAGAGAGGCCCCACAAAGGCTTCTCCCTGCCTTTCCCGGCCCTGTTTCCTCCCAGGAGATTCCTAGAGAGGCCCCATGGAGGCTTCTTCCTGCCTTTTCTGGTTACAGTTTTGGAGGCTTGGGTTTGTAAGTGGAAAATGGTTCTTGAGAAGAGGCAAAAAAATCTTGAACACCAGTTCTTATCTAGAAAAGTTCGTAAGCAGAGGCGTTCTTAGGTAGAGGCGCCACTGTATACCTGTGTGGCAAAGATATAGTAATCTTGCAAGCATGGCTTCGGATTATCATTAAATCTTGAAAAGCATTTCAGCAGCCCTTCCTTCATCTAGGATATGTGATGTCACTCACAGACTGACCAAGTTCCAGTTGCCCCCCGTTGGGTCTCAAGAACTAGTTGGTTGATGAGTTGTTAGTATAACTTCCCAATCAAAGCTGTTGTAGCCATTGTAGTTCAATAGGGGATTTCAAAAAGTGGAATTTCACACTGGATGACTTGAAAAGCCAGTTTCGCGCTTTGAATAATATTTTTGTATTTACAGTGGGAAGCTTTGTGAAATTTTGCATTTGAAATGGTTAAAAAATGAAGTGTGTTTTATACACCTACATGTTATTGTTATTGCCAAAATAATAACATGTTATTTTATTACCAAAAATATATTTTATAGTATATAACAAACATAGATTGATAAAGGTTGCCTGGTTACTTAGTGGTATGTATGTATGTATGTATGTATGTATGTATGTATGTATGTATGTATGTATGTATGTAATGACTATACTTAGTTGGATTAAATATGAACCATTTTTATCTTTGAAGTGAATTACTTCATTGAAATCATGAATCATGGTGGTCAAAGACAGAACTGCCAATGTTCACATCCCCAAATTTGGTTCTCCTATTTTACATATTATGAACACTGAATAATTGCCTTATTTTCTGTTTTAAAAAAATTAAGGCTATTTTTTCAGGAGAATAATAATCCATAATAGAAGCAAGTATCTCTGATAAAAAGCTCTGGTTTGGATAATAAGAATATCTGTCATCTTCCAATCTGGAACATATTTCAATGCATTTTTATCAGCTTATTTATTTATTTATATAAAAATTGATAGTTTCCAAATAAAAATACTGTATTACCATACCAAGTAGTTATTTCACCAATTTTGTCTGTCTTGATCTATAAGTGATAATTAATTGAGGGTTATCCTTTGTTGGGATTTGCTTTGAAAGCCTTGAATGATTGTTTGCTTGTGAGTGAATTTCTCCCCCTGAAACATCAGGGGAGCATCTGCTCACTTGTTCATATGTCCACTCTTCCGGTCAGTTACTGCTGCTGTTTCTCTTGCACTTTTCTGTCCTGACTCATGTGCTTTCTGGCACAATGCACTGCATTGCAACTGAGAATAGGCAAAACAAAATATAAATGGCCTGAATGAAAACAGCTAAATCCAAGTGCTGTTTAGCTATCCAAGTCACATGGCTATCTCTAGTTATAGATTTAGAATAACTTAAAAATGCTGAGTACATAAGCATACTTAATTGTACGCTGCAGTAAAAGGTAAAGGTAAAAGTTCCCCCCGCACATAGTTGTTCCCGACTGGCGCTCATCTCTGTTTCAAAGCTGAATAGCGCTGTCGGATGTGTGGCTGACATGACTAAACGCTAAAGGCGCAGTACATGATGCTTAATTTGCAGTTTATCCCTATGATGCCTGGATTATTGCAGTTTTCTATTGCATAAAATGTGAGCGGAATTGGGATTCTCCTAACAAACTCTACTGTATAATGAATTATTTTTTTAAAAAAAAGAGGAACAGAATCATGCTCTCAACTAGACATAGCATATACAGTGGTATCTCTACCTAAGAACTCCTCTACTTAAGAACTTTTCTAGATAAGAACCAGGTGTTCAAGATTTTTTTGCCTCTTCTCAAGAACCATTTTCCACTTACAAACCCGAGCCTCCGAAACTGTAACCGGAAAAGGCAGCCTCTGTGGGGCCTCTCTAGGAATCTCCCGGGAGGAAACAGGGCCGGAAAAGACGGGGAGAAGCCTCCATGGGGCCTCTCTAGGAATCTCCTGGGTGGAAACAGGGCCTCCACCCTCTCTGTGGTTTCCCCAATCACACACATTATTTGCTTTTACATTGATTCCTATGGGAAAAATTGCTGCTTCTTACAAATATTTCCGCTTAAGAACCTGGTCATGGAACGAATTAAGTTCCTAAGTAGAGGTACCACTGTACTTAGACCATGCCATGCAAATAGGCACTGAAAATACAAAAACCTGGAGAGGTTTTGACAATGAGACAGCTTTCAGGATACAGAAATAGAAAGAATTTTGTTTTCCAAATTTACTCACTTGTCTTGAGAATTTTTTAAAATAATGTGGAAAGTTGGTTGGTTGGTGGATTGATTTCCTGTTTTTATTATTTTTATAAATAACTTGGGGCAGTGAAGACATGCAGTACTACTTCCTCCTCCTATTTCCCCCATAACAGCTGGGGTGTTAAAGAGTCGGGATGGCACAGTGGTTAGAGCACAGCACTGCAGGCTACTTCAGGTAACTGCTAGCTGTAGTTCAACAGTTCAAATCTCACCACTGGCTCAAGGTTGACTCAGCCTTCCATCCTTCCAAGGTGGGTAAAAATGAGGAGCCAGATTGTTGGGGGCAATATGCTGATTCTGTAAACCACTTAGAGAGGGCTATAAAAGCACTATGAAGTAGTATATATCCAAATGCTATTGTAACTAATGCTAACAACAACATTGTGAGGTTGTTTGGTCTGAAAGAGAATAAGTGCACAAATCATCCAGGTTTTCATACCTAAGGCGGAACTAGAACTCAGTCTCCTAGTTTCCAGACAGCATTTTAACCACTAGACCAAAGTGGTTCTTCTTAGGAAATTGGAGACTAGTCACCTACAGATTATCTTCAATTTTTGAGTGTAGTAATTCTTCTTTCCACTTAACTCACCATCCACTCCAGCTCTTATGTGTTCAGCCTTTATACTGAAGAAAGAGGAGTTATCATCTTGCCAAGGAGAAGAATAAATTGAATGATAGGTATTTGGGTATGACAAGCAGGAAATAGGAGAAAGGAAGTAGAGATGCAGAGTTTTTCATTTGACTACTTTATACTCTTTCATGTCTTGGTTGTGCAATTCCTTGAGGGACCCTATTTTTCAAAGATAATATGATTAAATCAAGGTGAGAAAGATGTAGAAATTTTTTTTGGGATACTATGGGAACAAGGAAGCCTGCTGGATGGTTGCATTATGTTTGTATTTGTTCATTCTCCCACAGTGTTGGTTTTATTTCTGATTAATACTGTAGTTTCTTTAATAATAGATAATTTGTTTTTAACTGTTTTTGCTGTATGCCTCCTAGAATCATGTTTGTGAAACGGGAAAATGTGTAAATTGGCGGAATAAATAAATAACCAGTAGCAGATTTGAGTATCTATTAAAGTGAAATCCATCTGTATCAACAGAGAAGAACAGTGAGATTCAGTTTGTTGGACGTGGCAACAAGGGAACTTTTACTAAGTTTTATAGGAAAGAGCTCAATAAATATTTATGTTACTTAAATATTAAATGTTTTTTTAAAATTCAGTGAAGTCAAATTATAAATCTATCATAATATTGTTCTTATTTTATACCAGTATAAACTATTTGCCTCTTAAATGGTCACTAAAATGATTTGTTGATATTTCTCTAGAAAAACTTGCAGTGTAGAGAAAGCTGCTTTCTCATCCTTTTTCTTGGGGCAGTTATAACTCTGAGATAATACCCTGTGAGAAGTTGTAATGCATTCTCCATTTCTATATAAAGTTATTTAATATCTTCAATAGGAAACATTTGTGCTACTTGTAAGTAAATTTCTTTTACTGAGCTACCATAATTGGATTGCAGATATCCAGACAACTGTTAGAAGGCAGCAGATGGTTAGAATTTTCTGTATTCTTTGCTTACATCTAGAGGTCTTCTGTAGAAAATGTATATGTATCTGTAAAAGTACCGTATTTTTTGGAGTATAAGACACCGTTTTTCCCCCTGAAAGAGGCTGAAAATTTGGGTGTGTCTTAATCTCTGAATGTAGCTTTTTCAAAGCTTTTTGGCGCTAACGATCTTCCCAGCTTGCAGGCTTTTTCCTTGCTATTCCTTCTGAAGAATGTTTTTTCCACTTCTAAGTCTTTTTTCATTACTACTCCCTCTGAATAAGGTTTTTTTAAAGCCCTAACCAGGGGATAAAATAATGTGCTGAAGCTGACCAGACTAAGGACACTTATTTTTCTCCCCTAAAAGTAAGGTGCGTGTTTTACTCCGGTGCATCTTATACTCTGAAAAATATGGTACTCCTTGACATATGATCACAACTGGGACCAGAATTTCCTTTGCCAAGCAAGGTGATTGTTAAGCAAGTGATGCCTGATTTTATGAGCTTTTTTGCCACAAAGGTTCAATGAATCACTGCAGTTTTTAAGGGAATCACATGGTTATTAAATAAAACAAGCTTATAAATAAAATCTCATTATCATCTGGACTTTTTAAAGTCAGGTCTAGTATACTGAAGCTATAGTATTTTACATAAATGATAATTTCCAGATAGAGCATATTGTTAATTTAAATAATTTGCTTTCTCTTTTCTTTTTTTAATTAGGAGCCGCAAAATTCAGATAAGAAATATCCCACCCCAGCTTCGATGGGAGGTAAGTCTGATGATATGAAAGAGTATGTGGGCTTTAGCACCCAGCCAGGAATTGTTTTTATTTTTAATTCAAAGAGCTTTGGTATCTTTTGAGATATATATTTCTGACAAAATATAAGAAAATCTCCTTCCTTTATTTTCTATTTGTTCTCCAGCTTTGACGTTTATTAGAACACAACAAGAAAGATACCAGGTTACCAGATTTTCCAGTTGTGTTGAGTTGTACAAAATAAAGGTGGAATATAAATCTAATAATAATTCCTAGTTCCTTCTTTTCTATTTTATAAAGATCCAAAATTGTCCCCTAACCCAACATCGTTAAAAAGAGGCTACAGAATGTCATTGAGTAAAAGTTAACTGATTTATTAGTTTGCTTTAGAAAGGGATGTGTGACTTGAGATCACATTACCAATATTAGATGGATCATAAAAAAGGCACCTGAATATCAAAAGGATCTATATCAATTACAGAAAAGCTTTTGACTGTGTAGAATATAATAGGTTATGGCTGGTGTTGCATGATATTGGTGTCCCAAACTATCATACTGTCATACACTGATCAAGAGACAATAGGAGAACACTCTACGGTGACACAAATTGGTTCAACATCAGTAAGGGAGGGATTTATTTTATCACAATTTTTTATCAATATATATGCCGAAGTGATCTTCCATAAATGAGATCTAGAACTTCCTGATGTTAGAGTGAAGTTTGGGGGAAGAACCATAACAAATTTCACGCAGATGATACAATTTTATTGGTTGAAAATATTGGAATCTGGAAAATCAAGAACAAAAGTGAAAAAACAGGAGTGAATCTTAACTTCAGGTAAACAAAGATAATGGCAACAGCTGTTGATAACATGAGATATTTAAAATCAACAAGAAATTCGAGAATTTAGTTCAAGAATTTATCTTCCTTGGATCAAAATGTGTTCACTATTGCAATTCTACTTCTGAAATCAAACAGGATAAATTAGGCTGCACTGTAATAGCATGAATAAGATCTGGAATATCAGAGATATTGATATAAATATTAAAAAATGCCTATTTAGGGCAGTAATCTTCCCTATAATGATATATACAGTTTCCCTAAAAGTCAGATCTTGTCTTATATTTTTTGGAACCCTGAAATAAGTGCTTGGCCTTATTGCCATGCACTCAAAAGCCTGATTGGGCTTATTATCAGGATATGTCTTATTTGGGGGGAAAACAGGGTAGATGTGAGAATTGGACACCACTAATGGCTGATCGAAGAGGTGGATCTAGGAGGACACCCAAGTTGCGAGCCCTATCCGAGGGGAAAATTGTTTCTCCCCCCAAGACAAAAGATAAAAAGGATGAAATCATCTTTAGGAGGAAGTACCCACAGCCACTCAGTCTTGTCCAGGTTGAGTTTTAACCTGTTAAACCCCATCCAGATTATAAATTTATCTGTTTCAACATTAAAGTGTGTTCACCTGTCCAAATGTTATAGAACAAGGCATTTTGGGTTCATTCATTGGCTCAAATAAAGACAAATGCAGAAAGGCTTGTAATAATGTAACGTATAACGATATTATTTGGGTTTGCATTGCCAGTTGAAAGCCTTGGCTGTCTCTAATTTTTGCACTTAGTTACAGATTTTGGGTGATAAGTAGAAAATACCTATTCAGTTTTGTGTTGCTTTGTATAATATAAAGCATGACTTAATCCCTCCCTCCTTTCTATGTCCATGTCTGTGTATCTTATCTATGTGTATGTTTTTAACTGAGTAGATTTTTGTTTTTGAAAAATCTGAATAGGTCTTGGATGGTTTGCTAGCTCAATATGGTACTGTGGAAAACTGTGAACAAGGTAAGTTTCCATGAGAAGGTTTGGGAAACAGAATTAGTCCTTGACTTATGATAGAATCCTCCCCCCCAAGTAATTATGACCCAATTCTAAATGATGGGACCCCTCCCTTTAACAATGTTTTGGACGCCCAGCCCACTTTTATGGTGGTTTGCAGCACTCGGTCACATGACCACCATTTATTGTGTTTTTGCTGAAAACAGGCATTTACTTCTAGTTTTTGGCAGAAACACTTCATTGCAAACAATGGGTTTTCTTAATTACCATTGTGGGGGGGAAAAAGGTTGTAAAATTAGATAGTTATGTGTTGACCCACTTTATGCCTGCCGTGATTCGTGATCATAATTGGCAATCTCCATTGCATCCGTAAATAGAAGAAAACCTGTATATTTGTATCTATCTTAGTGCCACAGATTGAAAGAACTTATAGATTAACCCTAAATTTGCTTGCTGCAGTTAGTTTCACTGAACTCACGAAGACATACTTTTGAGGAAATATCTTTGTGTTATTGGTCGATTCTGATTTATCTGATCCTGCATGCTTGCTTACAGTGTATTCCACCTCATTTCCTCAGCTGCTGTTAGTATTTTTTTTCCTCTAATGTGTTTATTTTATTTTTCTTTAAGAAAATAAATACGCATTTGATAACCTTACGATTTTGGAAACAAGAACAGTGCTTGGACATTCTGAAAACACAAAAATTATTGGGTAAAGTTAGTTCCAATTGCACATTTGCACAGCAGACAAGAATGCAGTCAGTTTGTATTGAAGTTCTCAAAATTAAAATTGTGACGCATCTCTGTGTGGGATCAGAGTGTTGCCATACTACTGCTTTCCTCACCATTCATTGTTTTCCCAACTCAAGCAATGATGGGGAATTCGAACTTTTTACAGCAGAGGTCTTCAAACCTGGCAACTTTTAAGACTTGTGGACTTCAACTCCCAGAATTCTCCAGGCAGCTATGCTGACTGGAGAATTCTGGGAGTTGAAGTCCACAAGTCTTAAAGTTGCCAAGTTTGGGGACCCCTGTTTTACAGCCACATATGAAGGAAGCACTCTTGAGAGGAGAAGATGGAGTATAGTCTAGTTGTATTTAAATCTTAAACAATGACTCTTGATCAATACCTTGATTAAATGGTAAAGCTAAAATAAAGATTTCTGAATCTTTAGAGTTATACTCTTAGACTTATATACCGCTTCACAATACTTTGCAGCCTTTCTAAGCTGTATAAAGAGTCATCATATTGCTCCCAACGATCTGCGCCGTCAATTAACTGACATTAGAAGAATGGAAGTCTGAGTCAACCTGAAGCTCGTGAGACTCGAGCTGCCAAACTGCTGACAGCTGAGAGTGAGCAGAAATAGCCTCCAGTACTGCCTTCTAACCACTGTGCCACCACAGCTCCTATAATGATGTGATAAATAATGTAATAGCCTGTTTTTCTCATATACTTAAGCTATAATGAGTGAGGTTCACACATCCTACTAAACCAAAAATAAACAAGTCAATTTACATATTTTTGGTTTTCTTGGAAAAGTGGAAATTTAGCTACTCCAATTCTAAGCAATTTTAACCTTAAAGGGCATTTAAACTAAACTAAATATATTTTTCTTTCTTTTTCATTTGCAAGTGAACACGGACAGCGAGACAGCAGTTGTTAATGTCACCTATTCAAACAGGGAACAGACCCGACAGTAAGTTTAAAGTGTTTTATTGGTTATAGGTGTATTCTGGTTTAGTATTTTTGTATGCGTATAGTCCTGCACAAAATATTGAACACAAAGCAGAAAGATATTTATATTAGCTGGTTCTGGCAAGTTGTTAGATTTGCAACATATTTATGATTTATCTAAGAATCTGTGTCTCATCTAATTATAGTCTATATCACTTATTGTGTTAAGATATCCTTGGATCAGTGCTTTTCTGAAATCTTGGACATGATCAGAGAAAGATTCTCTGAATTACATATGCCTCTTTTTGGGGCTTAGGAGAATTTTTTTTTTTAAAGGAGAATAAATAGATGCTCAAAATCAAGGTATATTATTTGGTATTGCTTATTTTTGTCTTGATGTATTGTTCCATTCTCTACTGAAAGAGAAGGAAGTTCTTAAAATCCTAGTATCAGTGATGGCGAACTTATGGCACGTTTGTCACAGATGGCACGCAGAGTCATATCGGAGGGCACACGAGACATTGCCCTATGTCATCTGCAGCACGCATGTGTATGCTGGCCAGCTGATTTTCGGCGTTGGGGAAAGCAGTTTCGCCCCCTGGAGGCTTCAGGAAGCTTCCTGAAGCCCCAGAGTGCAAAAAATGGCCCAATAGGCAAACTGGAAATTTGGAAAAAAGGAATTCTGATTTGCCTGTTGTGCTGTTTTTCACGCTTCAGGAAATTTCCCTGAAGCCTCCGGAGTGCGAAAAATAGCATAATGGGCAAACTGGAAGTCAGTTTCTCCAGATAGGTGGAGTCAACAGTCAGTGGGTTCACTTCCGTCCGTCAACCAATCAGTGATTGGTTGACAGACGGAGGTCAACCCACTGACTGTCGCCTCCACCATTACTGAGAATCACTGTTCAGGTAAGGAGAAAGCAATGGTTGATTCTCCAGATAGGTGGAGTCGACAGTCAGTGGGTTGACTTCCGTCCGTCAACCAATCAGTGATTGGTTCACGGACGGAGGTCAACCCACTGACTGTCGACTCCACTGTACTGAGAATCACAGTTCAGGTAAGGATAATTCAACGGTTGATTTTCGAAACTTTTGGTTTGTCCATTTTGCCATTTTGTCACCAGACTTCAGTGAGGCTTGTGCAATGCATGGGGGTGGGGGGCAGTACGATGTGTGCGCGCCTGCATGGGGGAAATGGGGGTGGGAATGTGCACGCGCACACACACCCTTTTGGCATGCAATCCAAAAATCGTTCGCCATCGCTGCCCTAGATTGTCACATATTGTCATCATCGCCACTGTCATCCTTCGTTGTGGAGTAGCCCAGGAGTTCTTGCAGAAAAAGGTACTCCAAATAGGGAAAAATTGTTTATTATTAGTTAAATTTCTAAGCCGCCCAACTTCTTGCGGACTCTCTTCTCCAGTAAGTGCGTGTAGGAATGCTGCTTTAGTTAAATATTGCCTGTAAGATTAATTAATTGATATTTCTTTCATCAAATAACAAACCAGTTTGGATACAATCTCTGGCATATTCTGTGACATATTAATTATTACTTAGCCATCTAAAAGCAAATGTTTCCTATACAGAATTATTTGCTCTCCTTTCTCACTGCTCCACTATGTGTGGAGGCCATGTGTAGAATTCATGGAACTTGGCAGGAGAATTTTAAACCTAGGTTTCAGATAACAGATTTTAACTGAGCGGCAAATGTACATGGGATGCTTGGTGGCATATAGATTGTCCCATGCTGGGTTATAGTTAATGTTAACACCCCCACCTACAGTTAGGTTTATGAATTGCAGTCCATTATCAAAGCCATATACAATTCTTGATGTCTTTGGGCTGGTCTCCATTTAAGGCGCTCTCTTTACAGTTTGGGAGCCACCAGAAAATTAACCCTGCCTTTTTTTTTGCTGCCCCAGTTCCCCAGTCTCAATTTCCTCTGTACTAGTTTGCAGCTAGGGTGGGGATATCAGTATCCTCATTTTCTTTGTAAGGAAGACTGCCCTCTACGCATTCCTTCTAGATATGTTCAGAGAAAAGGAGACAGGTTTATTTTATACAAATTTACACTTTTAATTATCTTAATATGATAAAAAGAATGCATGCTATGGGAAAAAAAAATAAAGAAAAAAATAGCGAAGAGATGAGACAGAAAATAATAAGGAAATAGAAAAGAAGCAGCTCTGATCTCATAGTTATAAATGCAATTATACTTTGCCCTCTCTCTCTAAAATTGCATCATAACTTCCTTCTTTCCACAATCTGCTGCAAAGGGAGGTGAGTTTAGAGAATTAGACATATGCTTCCCTGTGCCCCAGTCAGCATAAGCTTAGCCATCTGTCATTACTCAGTGCTCCTTGTGAAGGGTAGAAAGCCCCCCCCTCTCCTGCCAACCACACTCAGTGTTTGTCAACTATTAATAAGGCTCCTTTTGAATACATACTTTTCTTTAAAGTCTGTGCCATTTGAATAACAGGAAATGGGTCCCGTTTAGGGGTAGGCCATGAAATAGCAGAGGATAAGGCAGATCTCTTTTCTCTCTCATGTCTCACACATAGCCTCTCTCCTATCAGCCCTGTTGGTTTGTTTCTACTTGGAGATTTGCATAGAGACATAGCAGGTTAACAGAGGAACTCAGAAGGAAAATGTCAAAGGGATTTTTAAAACAATCTTTCAGAAAGTCATATGCTCACACTGTCCAAACCAAAATGACTAGAGCAGTGATGGCTAACCTTTTTGTCGTTGTGTTCTGAAAGCACACACGGGCACCCATAATGCAATCTGTGCGTGACCCCTTCCCCACGCACGCTCCACCCCTGCGCATGATTGAGCTTGCTCCCCATGCATGCATGCATGTCCTATGCATGCACAAACATCTGCATGCACCCTGCACATGAACAGCAGAGACCCGAAAAGCAGCTGGTGGCAGGAGGTGTGCACACATGTGCAGTGGAGCTGAAAGGGGGCAACTGTTCATATGCCCACAGGGGGTGGGGGGGGGGTGTCTGGGTATCACTTGTGGCCCTCATGCCATAGGTTCACCATCATGGGACTAGAATCACAAGGATTGTGGAGCATGTCTGTACCAGTATAAAGTGGTGAATATATTTTGGGCTGATCATTCTTGTAAGACGTCCAGACTGTGACAGTACTGGTAAAACATGTCAGGTAATATTCACGGTTGGGTTGCCCGCTTAGGGCAGAATATACTATTTAACATCAAAACAGCTAAGGATAGTGTGGCTGCCTCAGTTATGGTTGGATTCAAGATGAAGGAAATGATTTACAGACTTGACAGAGAAAAAGGTTTCCAGAGTACAGTGGTACCTTTATCTAAGAACGCCTCTATTTGCGAACTTTTCTAAATAAGAACCGGGTGTTGAAGATTTTTTTACCTCTTCTCAAGAACCATTTTCCACTTACAAAACCAAGCCTCCGAAACTGTAACTGGAAAAGGCAGGGAGAAGCCTCTGTGGGGCCTCTCTAGGAATCTCCTGGGGGAAACAGGGCCAGAAAAAGTGGGGAGAAGCCTCTGTGGGGCCTCTAGGAATCTCCTGGGAGGAAATAGGGCCGGGAAAGGTGGGGAGAAGCCTCCATGAGGCCTCTCTAGGAATCTCCTGGGAGGAAATAGGGCCTCTACCCTCCCTGTGGTTTCTCCAATCGCACACATCATTTGCCTTTACATTGATTCGTATGGAAAAAATTGCTTCTTCTAACAAACTTTTCTACTTAAGAACCTGGTCACGGAACAAATGAAGTTCATAAGTAGAGGTACCACTGTATATTTGCCTGGTTTAGGTCCACCTGGTTCCTTTGGTCGCCAGCATGATTTTTAGTTTTCCAAATATGTTCGTCATCTAAATTTAAATGACTATTAAGAGTAGAGTTAACGGAAAAGGAAAGAAACCGTAAAAGTGCTATTATATAGAACTCACTTAATCACCCAGACATAGACAATGTAGAAATAATATGTAATATATGGATCAGCAGAATAGAAAAGAAAAAATTGAAGGGAATCACAAAATACCCAAGACCTGCAACTAGAAATAGAATAACTGGCAAAAGAAAACAAAGATAATGCCAGTAGTGATAGATGTCTGGGTACAATCCCAAAACATCCAAAGCACCACTTGAATACCGTTGGCATTGACAAAAACGCTATTAGTCAATTGCAAAAGGCAGCTTTGCTTAGAATAGCTTATATCCTGTGACAATATCTTTATCACCATCAAACAATGTCCTATTCCAGATCCATGGAAAAGATTCGATGGATAGATAAAAATGGCCAATCCAGCCAAGCATTTTATTGATTTTTCAATCCAGCCAAGCATTTTATTTTATTTCTGGGTGCAGGGTTTCTTCTTGTTGAGCCATTTTCCCGAAGCCGGTAGCTCCATGACCAACTGCTTTGCTTTCCTCCCTCTTTTTGGGAGGCTCGCAGGAGACTTGGGGGAATGGAAGGAAAATGGGGAGGGGAATTTTTCTGCCTGTCATCCATTCCTCAAGCTCAGCACAGACTGAGGGAAGGGTGGCAGTCAGGAAAATCCCCCTCCCATTTTCTTCCCATTCACCAAAAAACCTCCATGGCGAATGCTGAAGTTTCGGAATGGAGGCGACAGTTTGCCCAAGGCTGTTCTGTCGAGCTCTCTGGTAGAATCCTCCCCAAAATGCACAGATACAATTTCAGACACACACATGTTTGAAAATTCAAAACAATGTTCTTTATAATGAAAATGCACTTAAACCAAGCCCTCCTTTGGTATAGCAAAGAGCACTTGTCTCCAAACAAACTGGTAATTTGTGCAAATCCCTTATCAGTTCTGTGATACTTAGCTTGCAGCTGTGAGGCAATTCACAGTCCTTCTTTTTCCACAAAGTGAAACACACTTTGCCATGGTTTAGTTTCAAAATGGGGGGAAATCAGCACACAAAAGGTCAAAGTCAGTAAAGCAGTCACGAAACACAACGATCAGATAATCCTCCACAATGGCCAAACCCACAGGCTGCTATTTATAGCAGCCTCACTAATTACCACAGCCCCACCCAACCACAGGTGGCCTCATTTTCTTTGATAATAATCTCTCAGTTGTTGTTGCCTATGCATTGCTCTCCGCATGCGTGGCTTTATCATTAACTCTTGTTCTGAATCCAAGGAGGAGCTAGATAATTGATCTCCTTCTGAGCTGTCTGCCACACTCCTCCTCCCTGTCACTCATGTCTTCTTGGTCAGAGTAGCCTTCATCAGCAGATTCCACCGGGGGCATAACAGGCCTGCAGCATGTGGATGTCTCCCCCACATCCACAGTCCTTGGGGCAGGAGCTGGGCCAGAGCTAAACACAACAAAGGCACATCCAGCTCACCCAGTCTGGCCTGCTGCATCTCAAAAAAAAAAAGAGTAAAACCACCTCAAAAATAATCCCAAGGGCTTATTTTCAAGTCTAAGAGAAAATAAGACTCAGTCTTATTTTCTGAGAAACACAGTAGCTATCAGCACAACCTTCCCTCCCACCGATTATTTTCTCCATCCATTTCATCTCTCTCTTTTTCTTCTTCAGGGCTATCATGAAACTTAACGGGCATCAACTGGAAAACCATGCATTGAAGGTCTCGTACATACCTGACGAACAGATTGTGCAGGGTGCAGAGAATGGACGCCGAGGTGGTTTTGGCACACGGGGTGCCCCACGGCAAGGTTCTCCCGTGGCTTCAGGAGCTCCAGTGAAACAACAGCCAGTAGATATCCCCCTTCGACTTCTTGTTCCTACCCAGTATGTGGGAGCCATTATTGGTAAAGAAGGCGCCACCATCCGCAACATCACCAAACAGACACAGTCCAAGTAAGATACTGTTTTGTTAGCAAGCATTTTAGCTGCTGCTTTTTCACATGTTGCTAAATTCTATACAAGGCACAAAACAGATCCCATCCAGAAAAATTACATTTTGGCTTATGCTCCATCTACACTTGGCATCTAAGTTATGAGAATCAGCCCAGAATCAGTTTGAAATTTGTATTGAAATGGGTTTTCTAATCTGTTTCATTGCTTAAAATTAGCAACTGAAAACGAAAGCAAAAAATCTTCAGAAAACAAAAATTTCCTTCCCAGGGTGAAGACTAGGCTAAGATGAAAGAACCACATTGAGGATTTCAGTTGCTATTAATTTTTTTACAATTATATATACATCTCTGGCTGTAGAAATGGAGTTATTAAAGTTAAATTAAATTACATTATTAAGATTAAAGTCATTATTAAGATTAAAGACATTATTAAGATTAAAGTCCTCGGAGGTGGGCGGCGTATAAATCCAATAAATAAATACAAAATGAATAAAATAGATAAGCAATATCAGATATCAGAAACTTTATGTGACAGAGCAAAAGCAAGCATATTTTTGGAATTAGCACATCAAACTCCATAAAACAGACATATTACCTTTGCTGATTATTTTTTTGTGTTCACTAGTGTAATGAAAAGGAAGGGAGAATTCTTTTCATTGTGTTACATATCTATATCTATATCTATATCTATCTATCTATCTATCTATCTATCTATCTATCTATCTATCTATCTATCTATATATATATATATATATATGTAGATTGTTCTGAGTTTGGGTTTTGCCCCGTGTAATATTTTGAGTGTCTATGCGACGTTTCGGTGAAATCACATTCACCGTCATCAGGCTGAAGTTTTAAGCTTCGTGCTGCTGTAAATATGGAATATGTTCCATATTTACAGCAGCACGAAGCTTAAAACTTCAGCCTGATGATGGTGAATGTGATTTCACCGAAACGTCGCATAGACACTCAAAATATTACACGGGGCAAAACCGAACTCAGAACAATCTACATATATATACCCGTGAAAATCTATGAAAACATATACAGTGAACCCTCGAGTTTCGCGTCCTCAAGCATCGCGAAAGGGCTATTTCGCGAGTTTTCAACCCGGAAGTAAACTCCACCATCTGCGCATGTGTGCCTTTTTTTCTATGGCCACGCATGCGTAGATGGTGGAGTTCCCCAGCTGGGAAGCTGGGCGGCTTCCCTGGGTCTTTCCCCTCTTGCCCCGTAAGACCCCAGCGGCGGCGCGAGCAACGGCGTGGGCGGGCGGGCGGCACGCGCGTGGACACCCCAGCTCCGCTGCCCAGCTGGGGAGCGGAGCTGGGGTTTCCCCAAGCGCGCGCGCGTTGCTGGGGCCGCTCCCCAGCTGGGGAGCGGAGCCGGGGTTTCTCCAAGCGCGTGCGCGTTGCTGGGGCCGCTCCCCAACTGGGGAGCGGAGCCGGGGTTTCTCCAAGCGCGCGCGCGTTGCTGGGGCCGCTCCCCAGCTGGGGGGTGGATCTGGGGTTTTCCCAAGCGCGCGCGCGTTGCTGGGGCCGCTCCCCAGCTGGGGGGTGGATCTGGGGTTTCTCCAAGAGCGCGCGCGTTGCTGGGGCCGCTCCCCAGCTGGGGGGTGGATCTGGGGTTTCTCCAAGCGCGCGCGCGTTGCTGGGGCCGCTCCCCAGCTGGGGAGCGGAGCCGGGGTTTCTCCGTACTGAAGGAGTGGGTCCAGCAGTCACATGGGTTGCTCCTGTCCAATCCGTTGGAACTGAGCCTAGTATTAAAAAAGACTGCTGGATCCGCCCCTTCCCCAGAATTCGCTCAGTTCGCATCCTCGGATGTGTGTGAATGCTCGTTCCTCTCGATAAAACACCTTCCCTTCGATCTCTCTTCAATAGCAAGTAAGATTTTTCCATTACTCAGCTTGCCGGCAGTTTTTTTTTTCTCAGCCCTACAGGGCTTTGAGTTGGGGGAGAAGTTAGCGGCTCAGCCATTTGCGGTTTTTTCCCTTCGTGCTGTAGCCGCGGCCGGTTTGTTAATTCCGGCCTTGGAGGTCCTGCCGTGAGCAAGCTTTATTTTTTTCAACTAATTAAGGGCTATTTACCTCCCGCGGTGTGGGACTTGTTTTGTCTCCCGGGCTTAGTCGCTCCTATTGCAAATAACGGAGCAGTTATTTTGGCGCCAAGGCTCTGACGCCCAGTAAGTTGCACTTTCGGTTCTGCCCTAAGGGGTCGGCCATTAGTGCCTACAGCCCGCCGCCTGACCCTGGAGTCGTCGCTTTGAGTTCCCTCGGGCCTATTCTCCACGGAAGTGGCCTCCAACCAGTGTGCCTTGGTTTTTCTTAAAGTTAAGTTAGTGAGGCCTGCCACGCTGCACTTAAGGACAAGAACTCTTGGTATCGCCCAGGATTGCCTCTTAAGGCGCAGCTGCTCCTGGGCCTAGGAGCAGGGTCACCTATCCTCTTGGGAATTCCACAAAATAATTCTTCTCTCCCCTATTTTTTGGCTCAAGCCTTGTCTTCTGTAATTGCTCAGACTATGGCTTCCCTTCCCAAGAGAGGCACTACCAAAGGTTCCAAAGAGGTTAGGCCTACTGGTAATCCTTCTGAGCTTCCCCAGGCCTCTTCCTCCTCTTCCTCAGGCTCTCAGTCTTTAGCCAAGCCCACTAGGGCTGAGAAGAGAAGGGACCTAGCCCTACAAAAAATACATGATAAATCAGCCAAACGTTTTAAGGTGCAGGCCCAAGTGCATATCAACCCTACCCCCCCGGAGGCCTCTAACCTGCCTCCCTCTGGGGTACCTGTGCTATCCCTGGATGAGCCAAACCTAAATCCACCCCAACCTAACCTATGGGGTTTAGGTCCAGAGGAGCCAGATATTACCGAGGATTTCCCCCAGCCAGAACCTGTTCAGGGCCTCAGGGATCCTCAGGCTGTTCCGGCTGATATTTCTTCCTTGCCACCGGAGTTTCAGTCTATCTTGACTATTCTGACTAACACTATTGATGCTAGACTCTCATCTTTAAATGTACCTCCTCTGTCTCATCCTCCCCCTCGCTCCTCCCGTCCCGTGAGTTCTTCTCCTTCCTACAGAGCCCCAGTCATGGAGGTCTCTGACTCCTCTCAGGAAGAGGATGAGGACGTGGATGCAGAAGAGGATGATGACCCCTTTCAGCGTCTGTCGGAGGATGAGGAATCTCAGATTAAGATTCCAGCCCCAGCTGCTATTTTCCCTTCGCAGCTTTTCAAATCTCTCCTGCTAAAAGCTAGAGTATCCACGGGGCTAGCCGGGCAAGAGAAGCAAGCTACTCCTTCCACAGACCCCCCAGAGGAAAATCTTCCTTACTTCATGGAGGAACAGGAAGACAATGAGGTAATTCCTATGCCCAAGTTGTTTAAGGATGCCTTGCTTAAACAGTGGGACCACCCAACCATAGGCTTCACTCCCACTCCCAAGGACAAGAAGCTCTACAAGCTCTCCCCCTCCTATGAGGAACTCCTAACATGTCCCAGGCCAGATGAACCAGTGAAGACGCTCCACTCAACGGCTGCCATGCCTGGCGAGGCAGAGGAGGTCCTCCGGCCAGAGGACAAACGACTTGAACAAATGCTCAAAAGAAGTCTCCTTGCAGACTCATGGGCCATTAAGAGTGCTGCAGCGGCATCCTTCTTTTCCAGAGCTATGCTCTTATGGCTTCGTCAGCTCCAACTACACCTGCCTCCAGATGACTTACGGGGCCAACAGGATTTCAACAAAATTTTCGCAGCTGCCCAATATATAGCAGATGCTACTCTCCAATCTTCCAGATTTGCAGCCAGATCAGTAGCAGCCTCCACAACGGCCAGAAGGCTTCTATGGCTCCGCCCTTGGCAGGCGGGGGTAAGACAGAAATGGCAGTTAGCTATGGGTCCACTGAAACGTAACCTCCTCTTCGGAGATCTTCTGGACCCTCTCCTTACGGAAAACGCAGACAAGAAAAAGGTCTTGGGACCTACCACCAAGAAGGCCCCGAAACCGCAGTCCTTTCGGCGCACCGGGCGTCAGCAGGATCAAAGCTTCGCATTTCACAAGAGCCCAGGTCAGTATTCCCCTCGCTTTCGATCCCAAGCTAGAACCACCAGGGGCAGAGGGTCCCGCTATCAGAGAGGATCCTCTACTACCAGAACTTCCAAAAGAACCAGATGGTAAGTTTTCTCACCTGCCTATAGGCGGTCGCCTAGCCTGGTTCTCTTCCGCCTGGCACCGCTCTTGTAAGGACCCCTGGGTCATTGACACAGTGGAAAGGGGCCTAAGGTTAGAGTTTATTTCTTCTCCCCCTAACCGTTTTATTTCTTGTCCCTCTCCCAGTTCCTCTCCATCTCGTATTCGAATGGAGGAGGCTATTTCTCATTTGTTGACTATTAGAGCTATTCAACCGGTCCCCTCTCTCCAGAGAGGTTTAGGCTTCTATTCCATCCTCTTCATGGTCCCTAAGACTTCTGGAGGCTGGAGAGCCATCTTGGACCTAAAGAAATTAAACCGCTTCATTAAATATAGAAAATTCAAAATGCACTCCCTATCTTCCATTTTATCAGCTCTTCATCGAGGAGACTTTATGGTGTCTCTAGATCTCACTGAGGCCTACCTCCATATCCCCATTGCCAAGGTCCATAGGAGATTTCTGCGCTTTGCCTTTCAAGGCAGGCATTTTCAGTATAGGGCTATGCCTTTTGGGCTCTCCTCAGCTCCCAGGGTTTTCACTAAACTCTTGGGATCCTTGGCGGCTCATATCCGGGCCTCTCCCATTCATATTTTATGTTATTTAGATGACATTTTAATTCATGGTAATTCCAGAGCTGGTGTAGCTGCAGACCTCTCCTCTACCATGTCGGTTCTACAGAACCATGGTTTTTCCATAAACCTTAACAAGAGTCATCTTGATCCATCCACTTCCATTCTGCATCTGGGGACTATCATTAATTCCGAAATATCCCAGGTTTTTCTCTCCAATGAGAGAAAACGCAGCATTTTGGATCTCATTGCTCGCATCCTGCCCCAGCAATCGGCCTCCATTGTCACCCTATCCTCCCTTTTGGGTAAGATGGTGTCATGTATTGGTATTGTTTCCTGGGCCCGCCTTCACGCCAGGGAACTTCAATGGCTACTATTACCATTTCAGAGATCAGGCCACAGCAACTCGAACCGACGCATCACCATCCCACCGACGGTTCGCAGATCCCTCAAGTGGTGGACTTCTCCAGCCCTAGACAAGGGATCCCCCTTCCGGTGTCCCGACCAGTTTGTAGTCACCACAGATGCCAGCCTCTCGGGCTGGGGAGCCCACGCCCAAGGTCTTTTAGCTCAGGGCACATGGTCACCGGAGGAGGCTTCCAAGCCCATCAATTGGCTAGAATTAAGAGCCGTGTCTCTAGCTCTAAAGCAATTCCAACCTCACATATCCAACCAACATGTGCTGATTCTCACCGACAATATAGCCACCAAAAGCCATATTTGCAGACAGGGAGGCACAAGATCCAAGGCCCTCATGAGGGAGGCCCTGAAGTTGGGTCTTTGGGCAGAGAAAAATCTCCAATCGCTTCTAGCCGATCACATCTCGGGGAGCCTCAACGTCCAAGCGGACTGGCTCTCACGAGCCACCATAGATCCAGGCGAGTGGAATCTCCATCAGTCACTGTTCCACCAAATCTGCCTCAGGTTCGGCCATCCAGTGTTGGATCTATTCGCGACCAGAGACAATACCCAGCTTCCCCGCTTCATCTCCAGGTTCCCGTCTCCGGGAGCGGAGGCAGTCAATGCCCTCAGGAGTCCTTGGCCTCCAGGCCTACTGTATGCCTTCCCTCCAATTCCAATTCTGCCAGACGTGATCAACAAAATCCTCCTGGAGAAAGCACGTGTAATCCTGATTGCCCCTCACTGGCCTCGCAGGCCCTGGTTCGCGGACCTTCAACAACTGTCCGTCCAGGACCCCTGGCGACTCCCCGCTTCGGAGGATATGTTGCGGCAGGGGGCCTCCTTCCATCCGGATCCAGAGTGGTTCCACCTCACCGCCTGGCTGTTATCCGGAGGGACTTAGACCTGCGAGGGTATGACCCAGACACAGTGGAAATCATTCTGAAGTCTAGAAGGGGGTCTACCAATCGGATCTACGACCATACTTGGTCCAAATTTCATCAGTGGTGCTCGCAGGAGGGCTTATCCCCCCTGTGTCTTCCCATACACAGGATAATCGCCTTCCTTATGAAAGGTTTTCACCAAGGTCTCTCTACCAGCACCATCCGCCGCCATCTGGCCGCTATCTCTTCCGTCTTGGCGGGGCCTCGCAGGCAGCCCCTACGCTCCCTTCCAGAAATCCAAGAATTTCTAAGAGGAGTGGCCAATCTCAGGCCTTCTAAAATCCACAGATATCCAACCTGGGACTTGCCACGGGTTCTCCACTCTCTTACTCAAGCACCTTACGAACCCCTGAACTCTGCGTCCCTCAGGTACCTATCCTTCAAGGTAGCATTCCTGGTGGCGATTACTTCCGCCCGACGCATATCTGAGTTGGCAGCCCTTTCTATCAGACAGGACCTCTGTCAGTTTCATCAGGATAAGGTGGTTCTGCGGCTGGACCCCACCTTCTACCCAAGGTCAGTTCCATGTTCCACAGATCTCAGGATATCGTTTTACCTTCTTTCTGTCTCCAACGAGAGCATCCCCTGGCGATTAGATGGCACACTCTAGATCTCACTAGAGCGCTAAAGATTTATATCCAACGCACAAGATCCATCCGGAGATCTGAAGCACTCTTCATAGCCTACCATCCCCAGATCCTTGGGATCCAGAGTGTCTTCCACAGTAATAGGTCGTTGGATCAGAGGGGGCCATCTCAAAGGCCTACGAGACAGCTTCCCTCTCCATTCCAAGGAATATTACAGCGCATTCCACCAGAAGTGCTGCCACATCTGCCGCTTGGGCGACTCAGGCTCCGTTGGAAGAAGTCTGCAAAGCAGCCACTTGGGCCTCGCCAAATTCCTTTATAAAACACTACAAGATTGATTCGTACGCATCAGCAGACGCTGCCTTCGGAAGAAGAGTACTCCAATCCGTTATCTCTCACGATAGCAATGTACTCCCACCCTAGGGACCTATCTCTTGGGTATGTCCCATGTGACTGCTGGACCCACTCCTTCAGTACGGAGAATAGGCGTTGATTGCTTACCTGAACGCCTCTTCTCGTACGGTGAGTGGGTACAGCAGTCACTTCCCTCCCTTGTGTGGTCTTCTTTACCTTCTATTCTAATTTCTTATAACACATGAGAGTTGAACATTAAAGAGCTTCACTACTGAGCGGATTCGCGAATTCTGGGGAAGGGGCGGATCCAGTGCAGTCTTTTTAAGTACAATCTCATGTGTTCTCAGACTAGATAGAAGGACAGAGACAACCCAAGGGGAGTGACTGCTGTACCCACTCACCGTACGAGAAGAGGCGTTCAGGTAAGCAATCAACGCCTATTCTCCAAGCGCGCGCGCGTTGCTGGGGCCGCTCCCCAGCTGGGGAGCGGAGCCGGGGTTTCTCCAAGCGCGCGCGCGTTGCTGGGGCCGCTCCCCAGCTGGGGAGCGGATCTGGGGTTTCCCCAAGCGCGCGCGCGTTGCTGGGGCCGCTCCCCAGCTGGGGAGCGGATCTGGGGTTTCCCCAAGCGCGCGCCCGTTGCTGGGGCCGCTCCCCAGCTGGGGAGCGGCCCCAGCAACGCGCGCGCGCTTGGGGAAACCCCAGATCCCCTCCCCAGCTAGGGAGCGGCCCCAGCAACGCGCGCGCGCTTGGAGAAACCCCGGCTCCGCTCCCCAGCTGGGGAGCGGCCCCAGCAACGCGCGCGCGCTTGGGGAAACCCCAGATCCACTCCCCAGCTGGGGAGCGGCCCCAGCAACGGGCGCGCGCTTGGAGAAACCCCGGCTCCGCTCCCCAGCTGGGAGCGGCCCCAGCAACGCGCGCGCTCCCCAGGAAACCCCAGGCGCGAGCAACGGGGTGGGCGGGCGAAGGGCGGGCGGCGGTGGAAGTAAAAACACCATCTGCGCATGCGCAGATGGTGTTTTTACTTCCGCACCGCTACTTCGCGAAAAATCGATCATCGCTTGGGGTCCTGGAACGGAACCCTCGCGATGATCGAGGGTTCACTGTATATCAGGAATATGCACAGAATATTTGATGTTAGAAGAGATGATTATTATATAATATATATGTGTAAATTTTCACTGGTATAGGTATGTAGGTCTTTACATATTTGGGTTTTTCCCCATATAAGGTTCAGAGAATCCTGGTGAGATTCCACTCGTCATCTTCAGACTGGTGCTTTTGGCTACTCAGGATGTCATTCCTAATCTGCAATCAGGATGTTTCAATACGGCCAACCAAACCTCTTGCAGCAGCTGAGCCAGCACTCTACACACACTCAGCAGTATTTATAGAGGGACAGCAGCTCAGACCACGCTTTGTTCACCCAAGCACAAAGCTGAAAGCACCAGCTTGAAGATGACTAGTGGGACCTTGTCGAAACATTGCCAGGAGTCTACACAGGAAAAGACCCGAATATGCTTACACTTACCCATACCTATACCCATGAAAATCTACGAAAACAATATGTGTATGTGTCACATGTTTTTGCTGAATTTGAAAATTAAGGGAGACTAGGATAGATCTATTTCGGCCTTGCTCTGGCCTCATCAGCTAGCCATACCCTCTCACTGGGATTTGAACTTGCACCTTTGTCTTGTAAGGCAGAGAATTAACCTCTAGGCTACAGTATCTGATCCCTTCAGCTTTGTACCAGGGAAGGGTTATATGTTTTTTCTGTTGTATCACCCTGGTATATTGAAGGAGCACCACAGCTTCCTTTTTACCTCTCGGCCCAACCCAGGGCCATTTCCAAGGCAGTTAATTTATTCATAGCCAACAAACTATATGCTGTATGTGTTACATGTTTTTGCTGAATTTTGAAAATTCAATATATATATATGTGTGTAGATTGTTCTGAGTTCGGGTTTTGCCCCGTGCTGTTATAAATATAGTAACTATAGTAACTATAGTAACTACTGTATATTTACAGCAGCACGAAGCTTATAACTTCAGCCTGATGATGGTGAATGTGATTTCACCGAAACGTCGCATAGAAACTCAAAATATTACACGGGGCAAAACCCGAACTCAGAACAATCTACATACATATACCCGTGAAAATCTACACACACACACACACACACACACACACACACACACATATGTCACATGTTTTTTTGCTGAATTTGAAAATTAAGGGAGACTAGGATAGATCTATTTCGGCCTTATTTTTGGCCTCATCAGCTAGCCATACCCACTGGGACTTGAACCTGCAACCTTTGCCTTGTAAGGCAGAGAATTATCCTCTAGGCTACAGTATCCAATCCCTTCATATATATATATGACGGTCTTGGTATCGGTCTTGGTATCTACGAAATCTATGAAAACAAATCAATCTCTCTCTCTCTCTCTCTCTCTCTCTCTCTCTCTCTCTCTCTCGTTTCGGTGAAATCACATTCACCATCATCAGGCTGAAGTTTCAAGCTTCGTGCTGTTGTAAAATGGAATGTTTGCAACTGTCATTTCTTCCTAGTATATAGTGTGGGGGTGGAGATTTGGTTTGAATGTAGCAAATAGATTGGGTGATTATGTTTTAGTGATCTGATTGGTTGGTGGAATCATAATTATTAGAAGGATTGACATGGTGATTTTTATGAAGTGTTTTTTTGTTTAAGGCTGGTTTCCAAATCTCTGGTAGGCGGGACGTGTCATCTCTTTTATTTATGCAAAGGGGGCTCCTCTCAATCTCTATGGCTTCCAAGGCAATTCTTCTATATAAATTCTCTGTTTTGTGAAGTAATTTAGTTTTTTCAAAGTCAATTTCGTGCCCTGTTTTTTTAATGTGCTGGACAAGGGAGGAAGTCTTTTCTTCTTTTTTAATTGCATTTTTATGTTCTGCAATGCGTGCACTTACTCTTCGATTGGTTTGTCCAATGTATGTGGCTGCACATATATATATATTCAAGAGTTGAAACTGATTAATTTCTTGCTTTTCTTTGAATTCACCATAGAATTGATGTGCATCGGAAGGAAAATGCGGGGGCAGCTGAGAAAGCAATAAGCATCCATTCAACTCCAGAAGGCTGTTCTGCGGCTTGCAAAATGATCTTGGAAATCATGCAGAAAGAGGCAAAAGACACCAAGACGTAAGATCGGCAAGACTTTTTAGCAAGGCTACCAAGAATTACTATGTTTTCTAGCATTATTGCGTGAGATCTTTTCCAATGAAAGGCAAAAGAAAATGGAAATTCTGTAGCCAGTTTGTTTTGCTTTCTACTGCTTGCTACCAGGTTCTTTTCTTTCACAAGGCAGTTGGATATCATGGATACTGTCTACGAGAAGGAACTCAATGTAGATATATTGGCTCCTTTAAGATAAATACCTGCATACATCTTACAGTTTGTGTTCTCTAACTTTAAAACTTGGAAGAAACTGTACAATTAAGTATGATACAAAAGTTTATTTAAATGTAAATAGAATGATGGTAGTGTATTGATAAACTGCTTTGAGAAATGGAAGTTCCTTTTGGCTGGTATTACTCTTCTTGTGGTCAAGCAATAACTGCTCCAAAGACCAAAGTCCAGCTGCGTTCTAATCTTGCAATAGCTGGAAGGTCCTATTGCTCTCAATGCAACAAACCACAATGCAACAATGCAACAAACAACAAATGTGTAGGATGTGGTAGCACGTATGCGGATGTTTGAGTTTTAAATGTTTAGCTTTTTAAGAAATTTTTTACATTAATTATTTCTATTAATTGGATTAGAAGTGTTTTATATATTGCATTTTTTATTGTAATGTTGTGAGCCGCCCCGAGTCCATGGAGAGGGGCTGCATATAAGTCCAATTAATAGATAATAAATAAATAAGATTGGAAGCCAAAACATGTTTCTTAGAAAATATAGATGTTCCTCATTTAGTAACAATAGTTGGTACTATCAACTTGGTTGTTGTGTGAAACATTCATTAAATGAATCCATCACTATGCTTATGATATTACGTCAACTTTATTTTATAGATTTTTGAAGATCATAAATGCAGTCATTTGTTGCAAAGTTACTTTTTCATCACTGTCGTAACTGCAAACAGTTGCTGTACAAAGCAGTTGCCTACTGCCTATAGGTCCATCTTGTCCATTTTTATTGATACTAATTGCCTGGCCATGATTCTCCACTGTTTTAGATAATCGTTATCTTTTTATTGAAAAGCAGGTAATTGAAGTGGGGGACTTTTTTGCATGCCCAGCAAATAATCGGACCACTGAGTAATAATTCATTTAATTTATTTTTCATGCACCAGTGCTGATGAAGTACCTCTGAAAATCCTAGCCCACAATAACTTTGTCGGACGATTGATTGGCAAGGAGGGTCGCAACCTGAAGAAAGTGGAACAGGACACAGAAACAAAGATCACCATCTCCTCGTAAGTCCTTTGTTCCTTCCTCCTTTACTTTTAATGCAGTTATGAACTTTTTTTAACTTTCCTGTTCTGATGGAGAATATACGAACAATATGTCTGCGTGCATATAATAACAATCCATCCCTCGACCCCATTTGCAGGAATTTTTTTTGACATGTCATTTTCTACTTCTGCAAAAATAAGAGGCTAACATACAAATAAACTTCTGATTTGGTGCCTTGGCCACTGATTCCATTGCCTATTGATGTAGTAGGCAAAAGGCTAAAAAAGAATTCGGTAGAATTGTGGGAACAGAAAGCTCCTTTATCATCTAAGTATTTTAGTGGAGCAATAGTGGAATTTTATCTTGCAGCCTGTAGCCATTCCACATCAAAAAGATTGCCTAACACGTAGGACTTCCTGTGACCCATGCCTTTCTTTGCCTTGGGAAAGATCAAAAGCAACATGAGAAAATATTATTTTACTGAAAGAGAGTAGTAGATCCTTGGAACAAACTTCCAGCAGACGTGGTTGGTAAATCCACAGTAACTGAATTTAAACATGCCTGGGATAAACATAGATCCATCCTAAGATAAAATACAAAAAATAGTATAAGGGCAGACTAGATGGATCATGAGGTCTTTTTCTGCCGTCAGTCTTCTATGTTTCTAAAATAATGCCAGAGCATGTGCTACCTACTTCTAAATGAATATTGCTAGAATTATATGACAAAGAAGATTCTTGGGGTGCTTTCTTTGATAAACTGGTTGAACCGAATGCAGAAATGGAGTCTGAAAGATTAATCAGGCAAGGGTTTTTGACAGAACCACTTTTTTTGTTTTAATGTTCCCACTCAGCCTTCAGGATTTGACATTATACAACCCTGAAAGGACTATTACTGTGAAAGGCTCCATCGAGAATTGTTGCAGAGCAGAGCAAGAAATTATGAAGAAAGTGAGGGAGGCATATGAGAACGATGTAGCAGCTATGAGTGTAAGTGTGTTTGTACCTATTTTGGTTCATTCTTTAAGATTCGAGTGTATTTGTTGTACCATGTTTGCCACAAGTTAAGCTGCCTGTACTGTATAAAGTAATGGGAATAGTCCTACATAGTACAGAGTAATCCTCAACGTACAACCACAACCAGAATTTCTGCTGCTAAGCAAGTGAGTGAGTTGGGCCCACTTTTATGATCTGTTTGTTTTTTTTGCCGCAGTTAGATAAATCACCACAATTATTAAGTGAATGATATGGTGAGTCAACAAATCTGATTTCCCTTGTTAAATAACTAGATCACAAGACTCTGAGCCGCTGTAAATACATGCCGATTGCCTGAATTTTGATCATGTGGCCATGGGGATGTTCCAGTGATTGTACTCACGGTTCTATGTAACTTTTTTCAGTGCTGTTGTAGCTTTATTTTATTTATTTATTTTATTTATTAGATTTGTAAGCTTTAATAGATTGCTAAACAATTGGATGTAAGTTGAGACTTCCTGTATAATGTAATGGGAAGATACATAGCAGAGAGTAACAACCTAGCCCAGTGATGGAAAATATTTTTTGGCTTGGGTGTTAAAAGGGTGCATGTGCGCGCGATAGTGTACACATGCATACTCACACCCATAATGCAATGCCCTGCGCATGCACACAACCCTTCCCCACTGCCTCCCCCCCCCCCCCGTGCATGTGCACAGTTGACGACCTGTTGGGCTGTTTTTTGCTCTGTTCAGGGTTCAAGAATAGCCTCCTGAACCCTGGGATAATGAAAAATGCCCCAATGGGCCAATTGGTAGTTTAGAAATGAAAGGAAGCGAAGCTAGCGTACTATAGTGTTCCCTCAATTTCCGCGGGGGATGCGTTCCAAGACTGCCCGTGAAAGTTGAATTTCCGCGAAGTAGAGAGGCAGAAATAAATGCACTATTTTTGGCTATGAACAATATCACAAGCCTTCCCTTAACACTTTAAACCCCTAAATTGCAATTTCCCATTCCCTTAGCAACCATTTACTCACCATATTTATTTATTAAAGTTTATTTAAAAAATATTTATTAAAGGTGGATGAAAGTTTGGCGATGACATATGACGTCATCTGGCAGGAAAACCCGTGGTATAGGGGGAAAAACCATAAAGTATTTTTTAATTAATATTTTTGAAAAACCGTGGTATAGACTTTTCGCGAAGTTCGAACCCGCGAAAATCAAGGGAACACTGTACTTACCTTCATATAGTTGCAACCAGGCCTCACACATCTCGGCCCATTTCCTCTGCAGCCGGGAAGGCTTTACTGAAAGTCTGTGTAGCCAATAACAAAGCTCCGGATTGGTCTGGAGCTCTGTGATTGGTTGCCGAGGCCTTCAGGAAAGGCCTGTAGAAAAGACCTCTGCAGCTGATAACAGAGCTGCAGATTGATCCGGAGCTCTATTATCGGCTACACAGGTCTTCAGGAAAGCCTTCCCAGCTGCAGAACAAATGGGCCGAGGTGTGGGAGGCTTAGCTGCAAGTATCCAAAGCCGAAAAAGTTCCCGAAGACCTCTGACAGCGAAAAGGAAGCTGAGGATGAGCAGACAAGTGAACTTCCAGTTGGCCTATTGAGCCGTTTTGCGCATGTGTGGTGAAGCTGACACAGGGCAACAACTCATGTGTCCAGCTGTGGCACGCGTGCCATAGGTTCACCATCACTCACCTATTCCTTCTTGATACAGATCCTGCTTATTTGAGAAACCATCTCCCTTCAGTTTTTTCCGTGCACCTGTAATTTGACAGGGAAGACATGCTGGAGATCTCTTTACTTAAATGATGCCATCTCCTGGGACCAAGGGGTGTGTGCCCCTGTATCACGGCCACCGCCCTCCAGAACAGCATTTCCACTCCCCCTCCCCCACTTAAAACCTGATTCTGTTCCCAGACCTAGTGTTTATTTATTTATTTATTGGATTTGTATGCCGCCCCTCTCCATGGGCTCGGGGTGGGTAACAACAGTGGTAAAAACAGCATGTGACAATCCAATACTAAAACAGCTAAAAACCCTTGTTATAAAACCAATCATACATACAAATATACCATGCATAAATTGTAGAAGCCTAGGGGGGAAAAATATCTCAGTTCTCCCATGTCTGACGGCAGAGGTGGGTTTTAAAGAGCTTACGAAAGGCAAGGAGGGTGGGGGCTATTCTAATCTCTTGGGGGAGTTGGTTCCAGAGGGCCGGGGCTGCCACAGAGAAGGCTCTTCCCCTGGGTCCCACCAAACGACATTGTTTAGTTGACGGGACCCGGAGAAGGCCCACTCTGTGTGACCTAACTGGTCGGTGGGATTCGTGCGGCAGAAGGCGGTCCCAGAGATAATCTGGTCCGGTGCCATGAAGGGCTTTATAGGTCATAACCAACACTTTGAATTGTGACCAGAAACTGATCGGCAACCAATGTGTTTACTCTGCATTTCGGGGGGTGGCAGGCTGTCGTATTTTTTGTTCATTATACTAGTTTTAATCTAGACATCCTATTTATAGGGGTTCCATTTTAATTGCTAATCCATCTTCTGGGTGGCCATAACAGTTTAATAAATTAATTAAAATAATAATAAAGCAGACTCTTCTTAAATCAAATTCTAAAGGAATTATGGACCATCTTGAGAATGACGTATAAAAATAGAAACATCACTTCAAAGCAAGAGCTTACAAGCACAATATTAAGTATGCTCGGGGCGATCTTTGTCGTAAGCATTTCAGGTTTATTAATTGAATCCCAGGTAACTGTTTTAAATGGAAAACATAAAAATAAACATTCTTTTCCACTTCCCTTTGTCTTCTTTTCTCTGTTTTTATTTTAGCTACAGTCACACTTGATACCTGGTCTCAATTTAGCTGCTGTTGGTCTCTTTCCTGCCTCTTCCAATGCAGTGCCGCCTCCTCCAAGTAGTGTTTCTGGAGCAGCTCCATATAATTCTTTTTTGGTAACGTTTTTTTTTAAATTAAAATATTTTTTTATTGATTTTTAACAATTTTAACATCACACAACATAAAACCATGTGTAGTGAATTGTGCCCACCCCCCCGACACAC
Organism: Erythrolamprus reginae; assembly: GCF_031021105.1. Taxonomy (NCBI): domain Eukaryota; kingdom Metazoa; phylum Chordata; class Lepidosauria; order Squamata; family Dipsadidae; genus Erythrolamprus; species Erythrolamprus reginae. The sequence continues at coordinate 114,052,528 of NC_091963.1, forward strand.
ACACATTCCCCACCACCAAATTGGGGGTGTTTCTTGTATAGTCCACTTAACCCAAGAGCAATATATCTGTTTACATATTATAGAGTGATTCCAATTTATTTCTTGTAGCTTGGTCTCGGATTCTGCTTGTCATATATCGTAACGTTGAGCTCTGTTTCTACATAAGCAACTCCTAGTAAAGAATTGCCAGTCGCTTAAACTATACAAAAAAGAGACAGTTTATCACTGTGGAATGTTCGTATAGCTTCCACTAAGCTGTGCATTTGATTTCCATTAAATTTGGCTACATCCAGCAAAATGCATATAATGCATCCTTAGATAGGGGTGTTTCTAGATTTAATTCAGTTTAATTTATTTGACTTCTATGCTGCCCAATCCCAGTTGTTGAGGATCTTTTTTTTCTTTTGAGGTTTGTATTTTATTTCATGTAGAATGTCATGTCTGGATATAAGATTGGACAGTTGCAAAATAGATAAGATTTTTAAAGGGGATTAGGCATTCCACCAGAATATTTCACTGATTCTTGTAAAGTCAGTATTGTATCAGAAAGGCATGTGAAATATCTATCTATCGATCGATCGATCGATTTGATTTGATTTGTATGCTGCTCCTCTCCGCAGACTCGGGGCGGCTGACAACAGTAAAAAAACAATATAAACAAATCTAATATTAAAAGTAGTTTAAAAACCCCAATTTAAGAAACCAATCATACATACAAACATACCAAGCATAAATTTTGTAAGCCTAGGGGGAAGGGAATATCTCAATTCCCCCATGCCTGACGACAGAGGTGGGTTTTAAGGAGCTTACGAAAGGCAAGGAGGGTGGGGGCAACTCTGATATCTGGGGGGAGTTGGTTCCATAGGGTTGGGGCCGCCACAGAGAAGGCTCTTCCCTTGGGTCCCGCCAGACGACATTTGTTTAGTAACTATTTATATTGTCCCGTAGTACTTTTCAGCATTCTCTGGGAAGTTTACAGTATAGGCACTATTTGCATATTGGTCCCAGATCTGGGTCCTCATTTTACCAATGTTAGAACGATGGTAGGCAACCTTTAGCCTCTTTAGGACCGAACCTAAGGCTGTGGGCAGAGTTTGCTTACAATACTGCACTTTAACCACTGCAACACAAGGGCTCCTCAATAACAATGCATTCATTTCAATGACGTTTATATATTTGCTTCTGAGCAGGAACACAGTAAAGAGATGGTTTCATAACCGCCCATCCTAATGTGTTGCTTTCTGTTATTATAAACACTTCAATCCTATTTTATCTCTAGCCAAATTCACATATCATTTCTCCCACTTGCATTTATCATCATCATTGGTTCCTTTCACACTTGAGTTCACTAAACTTGCACTAAGCTTGTAATGGTATCATTGAACTTCAGCCCATAATGGATAGTAGTAGAAATTCATTTTTAGCCCATCAGACTGTCAATTGAGAACGTCCACTTTCTCTGACATTGATTGGTATTCATAATAATACTCTCTTGGCAGCCTCCTGAGCAAGAGACCGTACATGTTTTCATCCCAGCCCAGGCTGTAGGCGCAATCATTGGCAAGAAGGGCCAGCACATCAAACAGCTCTCCAGATTCGCAAGTGCCTCAATCAAGGTGCCCATACCTTTTCTGTTGCTTCTGTACTTTAATATTTGCTAGTTAGTGGTTGCTGTGAAACCTTTTATGCAATAGCTAAAACTGTATTGGCTTTTTAAAACAAGACGGAAACTTCCTAATAGTGTCTCTCTGGCTGCAATGGTGAAATTAATAATGCATTTTAAACCTGTTTGTGAGAAAATCTGGGAAAGGACATCACCATCATCATTGTGTTTTGTTTTTAAATAAATCATAATTCTTACTTTCACAACTAGATCAATCTTCCCTGCTCAGCTTGGAGATTGTTTTTTTAAAAATAATTTTTATTTAATATATAACTATTAAAAAAGACATTACATAATTTATCATGTGTTTACATATTTTGTATATATTTATGTCTTAAACTACAAAATGACACAAAACGACAAAACATATCCCTAACCCTCCCCCCACCTGAACTGTAATTCAAAATCAGTTCTTTGTATGTTTTTACGGCCAATAACAGCAACGGTTAGGTTATATTTTTATATATAAGCAGTATAATGACAATTAAAATTATAATCAACTCTATATCTTAATTTTATAAGACTTCTAAGATATAGTAACATAATATTCATTATTTATAGCTATTATTTCTTCTATTGTCAACCCATGTGTAAAATTCTTTCCAAATATCATAGTAGCATGATTCATCTTTATTTTTAAGTTCTTGTGTTAATTTATCCAGTTCTGCACAATCAAATTTTTTTTAATCATGTCTCTCTCTGTCGGTATATCTTCTTTTTTCCAATTTTGTGCGATACATATTCTGATTGCTGTGATTATATGTTGGATCAAATAGTATTTTTTTTCCTTAGATCTATTATACCCAAAAGAAAGGTCTCTGGCTTTAATTTAAATCTTATTTTATTGATTTCGTAAATCCATAACTTAATTTTGTTCCAAATTTTCTTAATTTCAGGACATGTCCACCACATGTGGAAAAAGGTTCAACCCAGCTGGAGATTGTTATTAGGCAGATTAGTATTTCATTTCGTTGTTTCTTTTTGTCTTTTCTAGATTGCTCCTCCAGAGACACCAGATTCTAAAGTGCGTATGGTGATAATCACTGGACCACCAGAAGCCCAATTTAAGGTTTCTTTCTTCTGTGAATTATAGAGAAAGTTACAATTATGGAATTGTGTTTCTTTCTTTCTTTCTAAAATGTAAATTTTTAGCATGACTCCCAGAATGAAAGTATCATAAAAAGAAATCCTAACAAAAATAAAAGCTACATCTAAAGTTCTGCAGGTGTTCCTTGTTTAGCAACTGCCTCTTTTAATAGTGACCATTCTTTGCTTTTATAACCTTTGCAGTTTGCCAAAGCAAACAAACTAAATTTCATTTAGTAATCACTTTGCTGAACCATGAAATGGCTAGTCCCAGTGATGGTCACTAAACAAGGAATACCTGTACAGAAACCAGACTGATAGCCTCTATGCAGTCCTCAGAATCCTTTTAAGAAGTTACTGCCAGATGTTAATGTTTAACATGACACCAGAAAATACTAGTTTTAAGTATATTGAGTTTGTGCACAGCTGTTAACTTTGTGTTCTGCCACCCCATTTAATTATGTTTATTATTTATCACTATTTCCATTCCTAGAGAGGAAGTCTGTATAATGGGAACTGTACTCTTGCTATATGGGACTATATGATGCTAGCTGGGTGACTTTGGACCAGTCTCTCTCATCCCTAGGAAAGAGGCAAAGGCTTATCACTTCCAAAAATCTTGCCAAGAAAACCACAGGGATTAGTTACTAAGAGTCAGCAATGATTTGAAGACACCCATAGATATTGGCATACAATCTAGATTTAGAGAACAAAAAAGAAGGATGAGCTATTTTGGTATATATTTATGTCAAGGTATAATTAATATCGCTCTTGAGGTGTTAGATAAAGCTAAAACATGTGGTAATTTCAGAGGAAATGAACCACCTATTTAATCGCTCTTTGGTGGTTTGATTTCTTTCAGGCTCAAGGAAGAATTTATGGAAAGCTGAAAGAGGAGAACTTTTTTGGGCCCAAAGAAGAAGTGAAACTTGAGACACACATCCGAGTCCCTGCCTCAGCAGCAGGAAGAGTCATTGGCAAAGGAGGCAAAACAGTGAGTGCAGGATTGGGGCTGTGGAAAGAGAGTCATCTTTGGAACTTGGGGGGGGGGGGAGCCCTGAGAATGTGTTGATTCTGGCCCAAGACGGGTATTAAATAATGGACAGTCATTATGATGCAGATCTTTCCCTCAAATGCCTGATAACTGAAGCACACTTAAAATTTAAGGCACACTTTAAATTTGTACCTACAGAAGGTTCTAAGGAGATTTAAACATTAACATCAGGCTACATTGTGGTTTTCTGTATTGTTTAAATTAAATTTGATACAGAGCAATGTGAAAGCAGTCAGAAACCAAGATCTGAAATCAGATGGGAAGGAGATCTACTGTCCACCCTTTGAAGGTAGGATAGGACTGTACCAAAGCTATCTATGCCTCAGTTTCACAGTTTCATTGGATGTGCTCATTCCTTTCCCTGTAGTCACATAGCCACGTTTCAGGCACTTGGCAAGCAGCTCATTTTATGACCAGATGCAGCATTCTTCCATAATCACGTTGCCACAATTTATGACAGTCTGGTCTCCAGCTTTTTTAGCTGGTTTCTTGCAAGAAATAGTCATGGATATACATTGATTTGTTTAATAACCACCATGTTCACTTTATAATGACAGCATTTGCTTAATCACCACTGCAAAAGTTGTAAAGTTGGGTCTGGTCACATGGGTGTCTCAACATATAACCATCAGGATTTAGGATAGAAATTCCAGGCTTTATTATGATTCTAGTTTGCTTACTGTTTTTAGCAAGTTGGCTACTGTTTGGGTGTTATTCTATGGTCCTGGGAAAGAGAAATCATAGTTTGAAATCCTAATTATGATTATTATAAATCTGATTATACTTAGTTTTCAAACATATAGTCCCATATAAAATTAGTCTTCTGGATTTTCAATATAAACTTTTAAGACTGACTTCATGGTTGGCTTTAAGCCGCTGCGTACTTCGATGGTTTTAACTTGAAGTATTGCACTAGCTTAAACAACTGTGGCTTATTTATTGAACTTTATTTCTTTAGAAACAAAGTGTGGGCCCAAATTTTAATGTACAGTATATAAAAGTAAGAACACTGAAGATAATGGTACAATTTCAAAATGCTGAATAATTATTTTTAAGTTTCTGCATATCTGATTATAAGCAAGCTAGAATTGTGTGTCGTAATAGAGTGGGACATGACCACAAAATAGGGTATTTTGACTGCAATTGGCAGTTCAAATCTCACCAGGCTCTAGGTTGACTCAGCCTTCCATCCTTCCGAGATCGGCCAAATGAGGATCCAGATTGTTGGGAGCCAGAGGCTAACTCTGTAAACTGCTTAGAGAGGGCTGTAAAGAACTGTGAAGTCTAAGTGCTATTCCTATTTTAAATGCCATCAAATTATTTTACTTCTTGTCTCTAGGTCAATGAACTTCAGAACCTGACAGCAGCTGAGGTTGTTGTTCCCCGGGATCAAACCCCTGATGAGAATGAGCAAGTCATTGTCAAAATCATCGGACATTTCTATGCTAGCCAGGTAGCAGCTAATACAGATCACTGTATACTATGCTAATGTGGGCTTGGTTTAGAGTTGATGCTAGACAAGGAGCGGGCAGCTTGTGGTGGCATTCGTTTTCTCAGCTTCTTTTTGGCAGGAGATCAGCGTTCCTTGCTCCTTCAACTTTACATTGCATTTCAAAAATAAATAGTGACTAGATCTCTTAAGCCTCAGATAGGTTTATTGTATCAACTTTACTGGGTAGAATAATATAAATAATGGCCCCAAATCTCACCCCATGTCTTTGATTATTTTATTGCAGCAACACCATGCTCACTCGGCTGCCCCCCACCCCACCCCAAGTGGTTTAGTGCTCCCAGCTGTCTTTTTGATAAGCCACGGTTTAACATTAATTTGGATGAGCCCAGCATGATTGAGAAAAGAGCAATAAAATCTATATTAAATAACGTTAGATAAACCAACAATTCTTAAAAACTAAATACACAAATTAAAACAAAGTTAATTTTGAAAAAACAATAAAATAGACTCTATCAGAAACTCCAGGCATTAAAAGTATTGGGGGTTTTTTTCCCAAGTCAAATAAATATTCAGGTCTTCAGTTAAAGAAGGAGTGGGTAGGAGGGCAGCTGTATTCCCATAAGAAAAAGTTCAATAATTAAGATATTGCAACTGAAAAAAATCCAATTCCCAGCCACTGTTTCATGAAGTGACCCTAGTAGGAACTATTTAATAAATTCATTGCTTACATTGCGTGGAATTGGGGTGGAGAGACTTGCACGTTTCATTTAGAATTTTGTAAATAAATATGGAAACTTTATAGTCGTATTGATGGCTGCTAGGCAAATGGTGAAGCATTTCAGGATTTGTATTATACAGTTCCATTTAACCAGCCTGGTTAACTTGATTATTTGCAGGTTGTGGACCATCTTTAAAAGTAATTTCACACAGTGTGCAATATAGTAATCTAGTTATGAGACTAGTAAAATATAGAATGCTGCAGTTAGTCTACCTTTACTCAAGTAGAGCTGTAGTTGGCACATCAGTAGGAATCTGCGGAGAGGGGCGGCATACAAATCCAATAAATAAATAAACAATAAAAATAAATTAGAATTAGAACCTCCTTGCCACTCACAAATATTAGCCCAATTGCAGTCTCTAAATTCAATAGATCTTGCAGTAATTGTGATTGTCTAATGCTGAGCAAGCAACTTTACTTTTAACAGTCCATTGCAAATAGTTACTGAATTTCTGAGGACTGGCCCCGAATACTGAGTCTACCATTGCAGAAAGGCCTTTTAGACAGTTCAAAAAAAGGTGCCGTAATTGTTGAGGACCTTCTGTGTTCTAACTTCATAATTGAACTCCAGTTCATTGCTCAAAAGTTAAGTGATTAAACCAAGGATACTCCGGTCTTTTTGTAACCAGAGATGGTTTGGTGTTCCTTCTTTTGTCATTGTTCCACTTGAACATGATTATTTGCCATTGCTTCTGGAAAATATTTGCCATTGCTTCCGGAAAATATCTCCGCTACCGCCTTCTGCCGCACCAATCCCAGTGACCAGTTAGGTCCCACAGAGTTGTCCTTCTCTGGGTCCCGTCGACAAAACAATGCCGATTGGCGGGACCCAGGGGAAAAGCCTTCTCTGTGGCAGCCCCGGCCCTCTGGAACCAGCTCCCCCCAGAGATCAGAATTGCCCCCACCCTCCTCGCCTTTCGTAAGCTCCTTAAAACTCACCTGTGTTGTCAGGCATGGGGGAACTGAGATATCCTTTCCCCCTAGGCCTATATAATTTATACATGGTATGTTTGTGTGTGTGCTTGTTTGGTTTTTAATAAGGGTTTTTTAGTTATTTTAAATATTAGAAGTGTTATATGCTATTTTTATTATTATTGTTGTTAGCTGCCTCGAGTCTATGGAGAGGGACGGCATACAAATCTAATAAGTAAGTAAGTAAGTAAGTAAGTAAGTAAGTAAGTAAGTAAGTAAGTAAGTAAGTAAGTAAGTAAATAAAATAAAATAAAATAAAATAAAATAAAATAAAATAAAATAAAATCTCCCAAAACATTTGAGAATATTTCTGGCTTTTTTGTTTCTTAGGGAAGACCAACTGTAAAACGTCCTTGCCTTTTCAAGGGGACTTGAAGGGACTTGGCCATAAATGGCTAAATCTCATAATCTTAAAATAATTAAATCTCATAAGGGAGGTGGATTTTCTTAAGAGAATCCATCTGTCTTGAAGCCCATCCACAAGAAAAGTGGATTCTTAAAGCATTAAGGACTGGATCATTTCCATTCTTGTTTCTTCCCCAAATCGGATGGAGATTAACTTCCATATTATGTTTTGGACCTATTATATTTGAAGATTATCCAGCAGCTGAGATGCACTTGGGTGAAAACCCACTGCAGAGATATCGATGTTTCCTGGGATTCTCTATAGTGGTATTAAAGTAGTGAAGGTGAATCTATGGCAAACATGTCACAGGTAGCACGCAGAGCCATATCTAAGGGCACCCGAGACATTGCCCTGTGTCAGCCCCAGCGTGTGCTTTCCTGCAGATCTTCAGTCCTCTTTTCAGCCATTTTCGCTCTCTCCAGGCTTTAGGAAGGCCTCCTGAAACCTAGGGACAGCAAAAAACTGTCCAACCAGAAGTTCACATTTGTGTCATCACCAGCTTCCTTTTTTGCTGTCAGAGATCTTTAGGAACGTCTTCATCTTTGGACAGTGGCAGCCAGGCCTCACACACCTCAGTCCATTTCTTCTGCAACTGGAAGGACCTCTGCAGCCGATAACAGAGCTCCAGATCGATCCAGAGCTCTGTTATCAGCTGCAGAGACCTTCAAGAAAGCCTTGCCGGCTGCAGAAGAAATGGGCCGAGGTACGCAAGGCCTGTTTGCAACTATCTGAAGGTAAGTAGGAGCCGGGGTGGCGCAGCAGGGAGAGTGCTGTACTGCAGGCCACTGAAGCTGACTTGTAGATCTGAAGGTCAGTGGTTCAAATCTCATCACCGGCTCAAGGTTGACTCAGCCTTCCATCCTTCCAAGGTGGGTAAAATGAGGACCCGGATTGTGGGGCCAATAGCCTAGCTCTGTTAAAAAGTGCTTTTGCTAACATGTTGTAAGCCGCCCTGAGTCTAAGGAGAAGGGCGGTATAAAAATTGAGTGAGTGAGTGAGTGAGTGAGTGAGTAAGTAAGTAAGTAAGTAAGTAGGAGGGCAATTCCATATACATAGAAACAGAAACATAGAAGATTGACGGTAGAAAAAGACCTCACGGTCCATCTAGTCTACCCTTATACTATTTCCTGTATTTTATCTTAGGATGGATATATGTTTATCCCAGGCATGTTTAAATTCAGTTACTGTGGATTTACCAACCACGTCTGCTGGGAGTTTGTTCCAAGCATCTACTACTCTTTCAGTAAAATAATATTTTCTCACATTACTTCTAATCTTTCCCCCAACTAACCTCATATTGTGCCCCCTTGTTGTTGTGTTCACTTTCCTATTGAAAACACTTCCCTCCTGGACCTTATTTCACCCTTTAACATATTTAAATGTTTCGATCATGTCCCCCCCTTTCCCTTCTGTGCTCCAGGCTATACAGATTGAGTTCATGAAGTCTTTCCTGATACGTTTTATGCTTAAGACCTTCCACCATTTTTGTAGCCTGTCTTTGGACCCGTTCAATTTTATCAATATCTTTTTGTAGGTGAGGTCTCCAGAACTGAACACAGTATTCCAAATGTGGTCTCACCAGCAGGATCACAATCTCCCTCTTCCTGCTTGTTATACCTCTAGCTATGCAGCCAAGCATTCTACTTTATTTATTTATTGGATTTGTATGCCGCCCCTCTCCGCAGACTCGGGGCGGTTAACAACAATAATAAAACAGCATATAATAATAATCCAATACTAAAACAGTTAAAAACACTTAATATAAAACCAAACATATGTACAGACATACCATGCATAAAATTGTAGAGGCCTAGGGAGAAAGAGTATCTCAATTCCCCCATGCCTGGCGGCAGAGGTGGGTTTTAAGCAGCTTACGAAAGGCAAGGAGGGTGGGGGCAATTCTAATCTCTGGGGGGAGTTGGTTCCAGAGGGCCGGGGCCGCCACAGAGAAGGCTCTTCCCCTGGGTCCCGCCAAGCGACATTGTTTAGTTGACGAGACCCGGAGAAGACCCACTCTGTGGGACGTGACTGGTCGCTGGGATTTGTGCCACAGAAGGCGGTCCATAAGATAATCTGGTCTGGTGCCATGAAGGGCTTTATAGGTCATAACCAACACTTTGAATTGTGACCGGAAACTGACCGGCAACCAATGCAGCTACTTGCTTTCCCTACCGCCTGACTGCACTGTTCACCCATTTTGAGACTGTCAGATAGTTTCAGTGAGGCCTGTGCACATGCGCCGGGATGGGTGGTGGTGGTAGAGGAGCGCAGAGGTTGTACACATGCATGGGGGGGGGCACCCACATGCAATGCTGTCACGCACACCCGCAGCCTTTTGGCACCTAAGCCAAAAAAGGTTCCCCAACACTGCCTTAAGCGATTGTCTTAACTAACTGAGGCAAGGAGAACCTTGAACAGTAGAGGAGATGATTCATCAGAGAAATCCTTGTTTTTGGTCTGTGATCCAAAATCAGCCAAAATCTGTTTTGAGATTCCTGGATGAGACAAAATAATAATAATAATAATAATAATAATAATAATTTATTAGATTTGTATGCCGCCCCTCTCCGAAGACTCGGGGCGGCTCACAACAAGCGATAAAACAATATTGTACAGGCACAAATCTAATATTAAGAAAAAACTAAAAAACCCTATCAATTAAAAACCAAACAGCACATACATACCAAACATAAATTATAATAAGCTTGGGGGAAAGGTGTCTCAAATCCCCCATGCCTGGCGGTATAGATGGGTCTTAAGTAGTTTACGGAAGACGAGGAGGGTGGGAGCAGTTCTAATCTCCGGGGGGAGTTGATTCCAGAGGGCCGGGGCCGCCACAGAGAAGGCTCTTCCCCTGGGGCCCGCCAGACGACATTGTTTAGTCGACGGGACCCGGAGAAGGCCAACTCTGTGGGACCTTATCGGCCGCTGGGATTCGTGTGGTAGTAGGCGGTTCCGGAGGTATTCTGGTCCATTGCCATGTAGGGCTTTAAAGGTCATGACCAACACTTTGAATTTTGACCGGAAACTGATCGGCAGCCAATGCAAGCCACGGAGTGTTGTAGAAATTCTGATAGACCAGTTCCTCCTCCCTTTTATCTTTCTGAACTGAGCTGCTGCTGTGCCAAATACCTAGTTGGGCAAAGTTGGGTTGGATCTCCCGCTGCTGCCATCAAATCTCACATGTGTAAATGAGCCTAGTTTCCACTTCTTCCAGCCTGGCATTGACCAACAGTGCTTCGAGGTAAGAGAGAAGGCTCCACGAGTGATAGGATAGCAAGGTAGAGCACTACTTTTACCTGTACTTTTATAATGGCATGCTCCCTGTGCTCCCATCTCACCTCAGCCTCTTCACAACCTTATGCATAAGATTATGCATATTCTTATATTTAGGTTAAAAGAAGGGAAATCCAGTTTATTCCAAACAAAAATATGGCAGTAGTAAATATTCTCTCTGTCTGTCTTTCTCTCTCTCCTTCGCCCACACACACTCACTAAAAAATTTAAAAAGAAAGATGAAAAAGGAACACAAACTAAAGTAAGCAAAATTTAAAAAATGGAAAAAAGAAAACTAAAAATGCAAGGAAGGGAAAAAAACCTAAAAGAAATATAGAAAAGAAAAAAGTTTCAAAAGTAGCTACTTAACTTACAGCAGTTTCAAGCAGGCATTAATTTACCTCTTACACTATGGTTACTACATAATGATCCCTTTTCTATAATACATCATTTCTAAGCATCAGAAGTATAAATCCAAAGTTCATTTTTTTCTGTTTTATGCCAAAAAAAGGGTTGCATAAGGGGTTTCAAATCAGCAATAAAGTTGCAAAGTTTGAAAAGCACTAAATGGTGAGCATTGTGTTTATAACTGCTTATAATTATGATAAGAAACAAAGATAAACTTGTAACTACCTGAATTCTTAATTTATTGATAACAGTGTCAAATCATTTTTTTTTAAATCTTAGTTTGGTTCAATAAGTCACCCATTTGAAAGCTAGCTAGTATCCTTCTCTAGAATTGTTGAAATGTAATTACCATAATTCCTAGAGTTAGGAAAGAGTTATTTGTCTTATCTGTTTCTATCATCCTTTCCCTCCTTATTCTCCCATTTCTCTTTTTTACCAGATGGCCCAACGCAAAATACGTGATATCCTTGCTCAGGTGAAACAACAGCATCAAAAGGGACAGAACAACCAGACACAAGCACGAAGGAAATAGGAAATGACTTGAACCCGGGTGTGTGAAAGAAGAGAGAGAGAGAGAGATGGACAAATGGATGAACAACAATGACAATGGATGAAAACAAAGCCAAGCATAAAAGAATGATGATCTATTTCAGAACCCTAAGAGTGGCTGGGATTCAGTTTACCGTAGTCAGGTTTTAGTAATTTTTGGGGGATGGGTGTTTTACACTATCATGAACATGTCCATGTCTGTTTCCATACAGATGTGGCCTCTCACACAAAGGTATTTTAACACAGTAAAGGTATTTTCATTTGGGGGGTGGGGGAGATAGTTGGTTTAGCAATAAACAAAAAGTTCCTAATCTATTTACTCCTCGGTCAGAATATCAAACAATATAGGATCATGATTTTATCTAGGAAAGCAAGAAATTTACACATGGAAGTATGTCATGCTTTACCAGATTAAGCCTAAAATTTAAAAAAGAACCCAACCCTTAATACTTCCTTTTCCCACCTACCTCCAATAGTTTCAGGGTTTATTTGGGCAGCCCTCTCACCAACATGAATTAGGGTTAATGTTTGAACTTGGCAAGAGAAGGGCAGAGAATGGTACCAGATTCTTTATAACAGCGTCCTTAATAGGCTTCCTGATCTGATATTTTCCAGATAATTGACTTCTATGTGATGCAGTATTATTTCAAAGGTACTTTTTTTTCTTTAAAAGGCCGCTAGACTTATTTTTTTTCTTGAGGAGGCACAAGAAAATGTTTTGCTTTCCATCCAAGAAGCTTCATCAGTTGATAGTGGGGGTTAGAACGATAAATACTGACAAGTTGAGACTGGATGGTGGAGGGATGGAAGGATAGGTTCTGGTAGGGTGGGAGTGGGGTGGAAAGTTTGTATTCCTTTGCAAACATTGGTCATTAGCACTCTCTGGGAGCTATTGAGGTCATTTGGGGGTTTATCTGTGCCCTAATCTAGTGCCCCAATCTAGTTTATCTCTGCCCTAAGCTAGTGGCCTCAGCACCTCTCAGAGAGTGCTAATGGCCAGTGCTAATGCTTCCATTTCTTCCTTACATCCTAGCAGAACATATCCTTTCATGTCCCAGCATCCAATATCAACTGTCCTGACCTATCCATCTCCCTACCATCAGATCTGAGGATGTTTCTTGGATGAAAAGTGGAACACTTCCTTCTTCTTCCTTAAGGAAATAACAGTCCAGTTTTTCCTTTTGGAGGGAAAAAAAGCACCTTTGAGTCTAAGACCTGGATAACTGAGAATCTCCACAGACAGATACAGTATTGTATCCTTTAAAATATGAAAGTCAGATGTCAGATTTTTTTCCCTCATAGTCCAGGGGTCCCCAAATGTGGGAACTTTAAGACTTGTGGACTTCAATTCCCAGAATTTTCCAGCCGGCTATGGGAATTGAAGCCTACAAGTCTTATAGTTGCAAAGTTTGAAGACCTCTGCCATAGTCCTATTAACATGCAGTGGAGCTGTCCATTGTTCTAACCTAAGCTTCCCCATCTGGACAAGAGGGTTTGGCTACATTGCCACTATGGTAGAATGAGTTCAAGAATCTGATTATTTGATTTTCATGTTCCATCCAGTGTCTGGGTTAAAAGATGGACCTGCATATCCTCTGGACCATTTTTGCTTTACAGAAAGGTTATTCATTCATTTAGATTTAGAATACAGTACAATTTCTCTTTTAACACCCATATATCCCCGAGAGGCATCCTATCACTTTAAAAACGATTTGAACATCTACAATTCATTCTACATATTAATACGATATCTTCCCTCCCCCCATTCCCTTCAAAGTTGTCAAAATATTAGGAAAGATTATATTCTTCAAATTGGCTGCGTGTTTCAGTTGTCCTAAAAGTTCATAAAAATGGGGAGGAAAAAAAGAACAAATGTGACTTTTTGGTACTCTTTCCGGGAATGGTGTTCTGGCTCAATTCAGAAATTTATACCAAATCATGAATTGTGGGACTCAAGCTATTTTTTTTTAAATTTAAAAGCTATGCCATGATTTAATATTCCTAATATGTAGGTAATTCATGGTCAGAATTAATACAACAGGCTAAGCTAGGTTGAAACACTAATTCAATGTAGTCTATAAATTCATCCAAATTATGCTTAATAGATTTAAGAGTTTTGTCCAAACAAGGCAATTAGGTTCATTCAGGAAATCCCTCTTAAATTACCGTGGGTCTATGTGTTGTCCACAAACCAATATTTATTTATCTGTTTTCCATTGTTAGTACTATATTTTTTATAATATGGCATGGTCTTGAAATAACTCTTTTTACCTGATAAACCATCTCAAAATTGACCTTGCAAATTGATTTTTAGCCTAGATTTCTGATTTTTATATGCTTGGCAAATAGCAAAACATGATTTTATTGCAAAATAATTTTGTATGATACCTGAATTGAGCCAGGTTAATCCTTAGTTGAGGAAATAAATAGCACATCTGTCTATCCGTCTCTCTTCCTCTCCCCTTCCCCTATTCCTTCTAAATATTTTAATTTGTTAAGCCAGAAAAAGTATTGAAATAATTAGAAAATCAGTGAAGAATACACTTTAATCCACCTAAGATGTATATTCTTAATGAACAATCGTATTTGAATGAGATGATCAATGGAAGACAAAAATTATGGCAAATGGCCATAGAGTTTTAATTCTCTGGAACTATTAATTTGTCAGATTCAAATTATTTCCAGTTCAATGGCTTTACTTTTCATTTTGTGAAAAGTGGCTTAATGTCCAGCAACCCTCTCTCCTAATTTGGTATGTACACATTTTGATAAGCCACAGTAAAGTCCCCACAGACAAATGCAAATCCTATTCCTATTTCACCAGTTTTTAACATTTTAACATTTCAGGACTTTTGCTTCTTCCTGTGGTTAGTACACTGAATATTTTCAGATGAAGTTACACACACTGTTAAAGAAAGTGTGACTTAGGATTTATTATAGATTCTGGAAGATGTATAGTTTCCCCCAGTCTGTTGTTCTCCTGATGCATTTAATTTCAGCTCCACTATTCCTAACTAGTATTTTGTTGGTTGGGAAATTCTGAGGGCTGAAGCCAAACATATTTGGAAGGCACAAGACTGGGGAAAACTGTTTTACATGAATTTTAAAGTTGATACCATGAAACAATGAATTGTGAACTGCAATGTAAAGATAAATAGCATTTAGATCTCCTTCATTTCAGCCTTTCCCCAATGGTAAATCAACTTGCCCTTGACTTCTACTGAACAGAAATTGCTATTACTGCTGTGTGATCTCCAGCAAAAGACCTGTAGTTACTATATTTGGAGAGGTTTGTAGCCATCTCACTTTAATTGTTGAATGGCAACTTTAGATAAAGTAGCGAGAGGTCTGCCAGTCTTGGAGAATCCCAGCCTCGAAAGTGTTGTCTATTTAGCTGTCACTTGAAAATGCCCCATTCTCTTCCTGATTGCCAGGTTCCATGGCTTCCTCTGTCCATGTAATTGTTTCTTCCTCCTCTTCCTCCCAAAATCAGTGGAGAGTAAAAATGCAATATATGCATAAGAGTTTGGGGTACATTACACGTACCTGACTTTGAAACACATTTTTAGGGGAAGTGTGGGACAGTACATTGGTTACAAAAGAAAGATATACCTCAAGGCTACTTGCCATATAGATTCCACAATCAAAGGACCTTAGAATGTAGCAGCCCAAGTCCCCCCCCGCCCCTTGAGAATGGTCAGGGCTCCTGTCCACTTCACGAGCTTCCTGCATGAGACAGTGTTATGGTGATGGGAAAGATTCAAGACAGAGGGCATCACTTGCTATACTTCCTCCAGAGTTTTAATAACATCAGAAATTATCTGTTTTCATACGTTATCCTACCTTTAGAAGAACCTCAACGCTTAGTCATACCAAAAAGGAGAAGTAGTAGTTCCTGTCTTGATTCAGAGAATAACAAAAGGCTTAAAAATTGGTGCATTAATGGGCCATTTATGAAAAGTGCCTTTAATGTGGGCACTCTTGGAGTTGTTATGGGAGCAGGCTTCCCCATACTTGAATGAGTGAAGATACACGAATCTTATGAGTTGGAACAAATAATTATATCATTGATCTTAACTATGAGATTAAAATGGGTGATTTACTAGCACAATCTTACACCTTGGGCATTGAATTCCAAGTATGTACTGGATTGCACTGTAAAGGATTTAATCAGATTAAAATTAGTGCCAGTTTATCTCTGTAGAGGACAAACCAATTTTGTCAGATAATCCACAGAAAAGGAACTAATTACCTCCAGAAGGAATGAAAGAAATAGCAAGCATGCATAGCAAAATTGTTGTTTCTTTTTTGGCTTGGAGGAAGAAAAACAATGGGTCTTAAAAATGAAACCAAAAGTGATTTTTAATGAAAAAAATTGGTGTGACTAAAATAATAGCAAACAACCCCCTAATTTTGAAATACTTATATATATTTTTCTGCCACAAAGTTATTGATTTTCTTTAGGAGGCGATACCAAATATAGACATCAGAAGAATGTAATATGGTTACTAATCCCAGTCACTCTTACTCAAACTTTAAAAAGAAAAAAATATGTACAATATTTACAATGGGTTTTTAGAATTTATGAAGAGCAGGAACTGCTCACCTGGCAGCCTGAGTCCAGAACAAAGTTTTGTCTCTGCATTGACTTGGGCATCAATTCAACTGTTCCTCTAAAGATAAGTTATTTTCCCCAACAGAGCCTTGAATCCTTACAACCAGCACTAATACAACAGGGAATTGATTTGAAACAGTCCACCCAGCGAAAAAATTATTGCATCCTTATCTACCTCAAGGCAGTTTGATCGGTGGACATGGAAAGCTGTTTGCCCCAGAGTGATCATTGCATACCCTGAAAAGCAACAAATTGTATACTTTGCCAAATTAGTGGAAAAATCAAGTTAATGGTTTGGATTTCACGCAGTGGCTGCAAAAGCCCTGTTGATTTCAATATGGACATTCTGTTTTACATGGATTCCTGAGTTTTAGGACTCTTTAAAATGCTAATGAAATAACTTGACACTTGGAAGCGATTCAAGGCATGGAAAGTGTAAACATTAATTCATTTGATTACAGATGTATTGACATAGAGTGCAATCATGTTGCATTCTAATTTTGTAATTTCTTCCTTTAAAAAGGAAACAAGTAACAATATGGGGCAAATTATCCCTCTTCGTCTTGATATATTTATAACTGAACAGAGACAAGACTTTTGTTACATATTGACTCATCGATTGTCCAGGTTTAACAATGTTTTTGCCACTGGGCTGTTTATGACAACTAGCAAATCCAGGTCCGGTGTATTTCCATATGCCTGTTTACCCGAATGACATCTTTGAATTGAAGCTGAAGTGGCTGCATGGATCTTTTTGTTTACACTGAAGCGGCTGCTTTCCTTTTCCCCCCTGAAATCTTGCAAGAACAGGCATGTACAGAAATATCAGGCGTTGCTTTGTGTTTTAAGGGAAAGGAGGGGGAAAAAGAAGAAAAAATAAATGAGAGAATAATGGAGGGGAAAAGCTACCTCAAGGTATGAAGTTACCTCAACAATTGTTTTGTTTTTTGGGCTTGCTGATATTTTATATAAAAGCTGATAGTCTTGAATATTTTATTTTTTTAATGAAAAGAGAAGTTACGTTTCCTAATTTCTAATGAGCCAGAAGTTATTATGCAGGTCGGAAATGTTACAAGCTCTTTATGGAGAACTGCAGAGACTTCAGATGTAGCGGAAAAGATGGCAGATTTTTCCCACTCTCAAATTTGCAGCTTAATTTTACTTATATCTAAAATTCAAATTATAAATTCTGTCCGCTTAAAAATTTGGCAAAATTAAAACCTGTGAATTTCAGTGTCAGTGTCCAGGTTGTTAGCATTTGTGTGAAAAGAAGCAGCTGCCTAAAAGGCAAAGTAATGTGGCAATCTTGAGGGTGTAAATTGGCTAATTCTACTTAAACATATTTAATTTGGAAATTAGGGTGAGTTTCTTTGATTAGCATAGTTGATATCATTCTGTGGCAGTTGGCATTCAGATGTGTGATTTTTCTCTTTGGCTGATTATCTGGTTTATTAAAACTGGTTTCTTTCACGTATTTTTCAACACTTGGGGTTGCTCAAATGCTGTTTGAGCCAAAAATGGCATTATGAGAACAAAAAGGAGACAAATCTCATGAAAGTGGTTTGTCCATTGGATCTCTATGCAGAGAGAGATTAGCATCTCAAATATTGAACGACAGTACCTGTATACAAAGAAAATTGTAATAGATCATTAGAAACTTATGAATGATTTTTGCATATCTTTTGCGTGTTGAAACGAATTGAAGTGTGCTTAGGATTGGAAAGCCACAGATGAGGTTTTTAAATGAAAAGTTATAAAAATATTCCAATTAGAAATTACTCAGTTGAGATACGTCCTTGCGTTTGTTTTCACTTGACCATCTTTTCCGCTATATTACTGTGAAATATTCTACAAAGATTACCTCAGTTTTACTGAGGAGAAGCAGACCATTATTTTTTTTAGAAAAAGAAAAGAAATGGCAGCCAAACTTTCTTGTGGCTTTTTGTACCTTCTTCTTGAGGAGAAACTGCAACTCTAATTGCCACTCTTTGAAAAGTACGGAGCTGGGCAGGTTTAAATATTGAATTTGTTTTATATTCCATTGCACTTGTAACAGATAAACCTCTCTACATGTAATTTTAAAAAGCAGTGGTTGTAAATGGATTCACAAATGATTGTCTTAAAATTATTCTGACCCAGAAGCTCTCCAGCCAAATGCAAACTGGGTTCTTGAGATATCAGATATATTGTTCTTAAAAAAATCACCATCATTTTCCTGTAGATATTGGAGTTTGGGATGAGTTGAAAGCCCCAATGCCTCTCCCACTGCTTTCCTAGTTGGAAAACATTGGTATTCCTATCAAAACTTTTCCCACCCATCATAAATAAAGACAATTATAAAATACTGTTTATTTAAGACAGTGTGAGCTATATTATAATGAACTCTAAGTTAAGAAGAATGGGATAAAAAGAACGCTACCTCTAATGCTCTTGTCCCCACAGGAAAAGATGTAGGGGGAAATGTAGGTTTCCTTTCTTGAAGATCTCTGACTTCTCTTGCTTTTAATACAGACTTGCATAGTTCAGGATTTTAAAAATTATTATAATTCAGACATCAGCCATAGCAAATAAGTTGGCTTTTTTCCTCAGCAGCAAGCAATTTTTGGTATTCTTTGAAAGGAATGGGGTGGGTGGGAAAACATTTTCCCCTCTCTCCTCTAGTGCTCTTAGCATCTAAATGTTGCTGTGTTTTCTTTTTTTTAAATTCCAGCTATATGAAGTGTTTGGAGTGAAGACAACTTGCATTATCCAAATGAGCATAACGTTATTCAAGGGGTGGGCAGTTTTAACAGCCTGGCTTTAGGGTTCAAGCTGTAGGCATTACATGAATCCTATTAACATCGAAGAGGATTTCAGTTGCCTTGAATAGGAGGCCTTTGTCCTACTGAGGGTGCATCTGTTCTTATTCATCTATTAAGTGGAAATGATGCAGTGGTTGAGTATGATACAAAGCTTGGAGGGGATTGTGATTATTATTATTTTTTTAATGTGCAGTCATTACCGTTTGGTCCTGCCACACTGTGATAGTGGCCCCTTTGCCATCGAATTGTGAGTTTTGCAGACATTTCTCATTTTGAATTGGATCTTTGGACACTTGTGTTAATGCCAGTGTAACTATCAAATTCTACTGGATGCAGAAGCCTTCTCGTGTTCTGCTCTCAAGGCTTCAGATGAGATTAGGAACTCAGGGTTTGGCTCTTATTATCAGCACTTATAGCTTCTCCCTCGACACCTCAATTTGCTGCTATTTTCTGCCATTGCTTCCCACATTTCTAATGTCCAAAAAAGATCAGGTATTTAGTAACTGAGACAAATGTTGGCCTTAAACTCCACCACTTTATTTCAGTTTACAATGTGTATTATGTCCAGGTTGGTGAGGGATAATGGGAATATACTCATCAAGACGTATGTTGATGGACATACATATTTGCAGCTTTATATCAACGGTAAACAAAAAAAAAGACTTATCGGATAATATATAAAACAAGGGTTTGTTTTTAAGTTTAGTGTTAAAGAATCTGATGATTTGGAAGACTGCCTTTTTTTTCTAATGTAGTCTGAAAGTGGCTCAGAGAAAATCTGTAACAAGTTGTCTTTTTGTAAAAGATTACTTGACAAGCCAATAAAATCCTTATAAACAAAAAACAACTCTTAATTCCACAGTACCTCAGCTATCTCTCTTATCTTAATCTGGATAGTTGGATGGGTTTCATCTTGTTCATCAAAAAATATAGAAAGACAACGTTGTGAGTTGGGTTTGATTGGACTTAACTGCTCTGATCATCTGTAGCAGCCTTCTGTTTTCTCCAGATGTGTTGGACTAATGCCCATAATCCCTCAAGCAACCTGTCTGCTGGGTGGGAGCTGTAGAGATTGGAAATTCTACACATCTGGGGGCAACAGATTAAGAAAATTACTTCAAGGCGTTGCTGTGTACTTAATGCCCCATTATAGATCATGTTGATGGTTTGTGTTTTGGTCTAGGTCTACTCCATCATAACCTCCTGTCTGGAAGCATTAAATCAGCCACTAAGAACTTAGCATATGGCGATGTAGAAAAGGCCTTTCAAAAATCACTTTTGAGTTACAACGAACTAATAAGAACTCTCTCCCCAGGATTTCACGTAATTGATTTTCTTTCCTCAAAAGGCTTACTATAATTGAAGGAGAAAGGAGGAGCAGAAAGGCAGAAAGTCTCAGGAGGATAACCTTCAAGGGGTTTTGAGGGCAGGTAAGAGAGCTGTGTGGCACAAACGACCTAATATTGGACCTTCTATGCTGATGTAGGCATGTTTTAAGAACGTGTGTTACATAAGCTGTCTCAGGAGGCTTAGAAATTTAAAATTTTCTAAACTTGGAATGTTATACATAACAAGAATAATCTTACTTGGAACCGTGTTTTGATTGCACTTCACTTCAGTTGACTTGGAACCAAATCCAGAATATATTTAAATAGGTGCAGTGCTTTTGGAATCCATGATTTCAACGTAGGTGAATGAATGTTAAATTGAGCCTTCTGAAAATTTTTTCAAGATTTTCCAGAATTAGACTTTCCAAAGAGATTAACATGCACAAAAATCTTCACAACTAGTTGCTTTACAATTAAAACTAAAATCTTAGGAACTATACCCAAAGCAACGAAGAAGGAATTGGATCAATCCGTTTGGAGAAAGACGCATCTAAACTGATGCATGAAATGACATGAGATAATGAGATGTCTATCTCGTATTTCCAAAATAATAATAATGAAATGTAAAAGACTCCGTTACAATTTTAATTCTTCAGTGATGTACAAGGGAGAATATAATGATAACTTGTGCAGTGGGTAAAGGCTTCACTTGGCTTCATGATCTGACCATTTTAGTTCTGCTTTTAAGGATGCTCTTGGCTTCTTTTGAATTGTAGACAGTAACTCCATAGTTTTGGATAAGGTTCTTGTCCAACCCTATTTAGAGATGCCTAAATTGAATGAAACATTTTTTTTTGCATATTTGACCATGAAGATTCTATCTTTCTCATTCCCATTCCAATACAATAATACTCTATGCATCCAGTTTCTTAGAATATTAATTTTACACATCATCTCCAATTTATTGGCCTCTGTAGAATATTAATATTGTTATATGCAGTTAGCAGCAAGCAGTGCCTCTGTTTTATTTGGCAAGGTTTCTATGTTACTCAGCCTTTTGCCTTGAAATGAAGTATCATCTGAAATTTTAAGGTCTACAGATAAGTTAATGCTCAGGTTTAAATTTTAAAATTCTCTCCAATTAGTGCCAGAAAACTGGGACTCTTTATACCACTATATGGTCAAAGGTAGCCATTTCCCCAATATCAACATACTTCAATAAGAATTTTACATGAAATCGCTCAATTGCTGACTGACGTAATAGTAATAAACAGAAGGAGGATAAAAAGTTTTATTTGGATGCAACAGTCATGGAAATGGGCAGAGAAACTATAAAATTGAGAGAATTAGATTTATAAATAGAATAGAATAGAATATAATTTTTATTGGCCAAGTGTGATTGGACACACAAGGAATTTGTCTTGGTGCATATGCTCTCAACGTACATAAAATAAAATATACATTTGTCAAGAATCATGTGGTACAACACTTAATGATTGTCATGGATAGATTACTGGTTTTCTAAAGAAATTCTCAAAATTTCTTGCCAGGTTCTGTGATCATTGACATGGGATACAAAGTATTATTTTCATAAGAATGCTTTTCTTTGCAAGCCTCATGGTAATTTATGAGAGCTAATTCAGTGCTGCTTGTGCTGGCTGAGGCCTCATTAGTAATTCTGTCTCTCTTGTATCTTCCTGCCAGTCTTATCTAGGGAGACCCTCAATAGGGTTTTGCTGCCCCAGCCTGGAGATAACAGGCAACTACATCTGATTTGCAGCTCTCCCAAAGCAGCCAAAAACATTAGATTTACATTTTGAGGAAAAAGAAAGAGACTTAGGAACAAATGCTGGTGCATCTTTTCCACCAAAGCACAAATTCTGTAGACACCAAAAGATTTGTATGTGAAGGCATAATGGAGTTTACTAAGACAGTTTCCAAACAAGGTCATCCATAAAAGCAAAACATTCCCACCTGTACAGTTGGTGAATCCAGGAATTGTTTCATGGCTGCTGCACTTCTGAATTAGCATGACTGTAAGGTAAGTAGAAGGAGAAGTCATGCTGTGTGTAGCCAAGGGATGGCTACCAATCATTTTTATTCAGCGATAGTGTTGAAATTCAGTTGCTGAAATTCATGTTATGCTTCATGCTGGCTTGTTGTACAAGCCATGCTATTTTATTTCTTAGATAATACTAAGCCATAAATCAGATTACAACTATAATGTCTGGTTTCACACATCATAATACATCAAATTGAAACAAGTAACATGTCTTAGTGCAATGTGCAGACACAGCCAAAGTATGTGTTTGAACCATATACAAAGCTAGTAATTTATAATGCCTGGCTTATGAAGTGGTTACATTTGCAGGCTATAAATTGCTCTCTTTTTGCACAGCTTTCTAAAAACCAACCCACTCTTTAAAAGCACCCTATTCCCACACTTGATTTAACATCAATTTGAATCCTGATGCTTTATTACAGGATCTTATTTTTAAACTTTTGACTTTTTCAAAGATAAAATACCTCTCCAACTTGATTGTTGGTGTACAGGCACAACAGGGCAACCGTTTTAGGCATTGTATTTTTGTTTGTTTGTTTAAAGCCTTGTCCTTCTGAGACGGTGGAGTTGGCTTTCCTGCAAAAGTTTATATGTTTAGCAATTTTCCCTGTTCCTGCGATGACATTTATAATATGGAGTGGCTGTGATTGTTCAGTTAAGCAGTTGCTAAAGGCAGTGTGTTGGATGGAGACAGTCCTGACTCCCTAACTGAAGCAGGCTTTTCTGATTTGCTCAATTTAAAAGGAAAAGAAAAATGAAAAGGACATTCTTCCCATGAAATTAAATAACTTTTAGCTCAATATATTTTGAGCTTTTAATTAACTACACTTAATGAAATTTCTGATTGATAGCATCAGCAAACACTAGATTCCCTTTTAAGAAGAAGAAGGGGAAAAACATGTCTCTACATAAACTTCAAAAGATAATAGGCATTTATTAATGAAAAATACGTTTTCCTTTAGCTGTCATTTATCTTCCAAAGGTAATGCTGCAAGCTGTGTGCTTTGGATATTAATTTCCTAAAAGAAGCATACTTAAAATCTCTAACATCTATACAAATGTAATCCTTGCAGCATGGACTAGGGAGTTAGATCCAGATTTAGTAAGTCCATTTAAATTGATTGGATTTAAGTTAGATTCAGTGTAACTACCACTGATTTAATATTTCTGCTTTATGCATAGCAGCTCAAGCTATTTGGATCCAGCTTGGAATCAACTCATTCTAATTTTTACTTGAAAGGGTTAGCTTAAAGAAGAATTCTACCAAATGTAGAAGCTCACTTCTGTTTTTTAATATACTGCCTGTTACAGATATTTTTCAGCAATAGGAATTCAAGCCATGTCCTTCACTCTCTTTATTAATCGCAGCCATTCCATTCATTACATGTTAATCATGAGCCAGAGATAATCTCTCTTGGTTTAGTTCAGGTTGGGTGCCACTAAATCCTAAATCAGTCCTCCCAACCTCTCATTGGTACCCTGTTAAGTGCCTGTTGAGCTGTGTTTCATGTCAGCCTACGGGCATGATGACCATATATACATACATACATATGATATGAATATAACCAATTCATGTTTGTTTTATCTACCTCTTAGCACCTATAGATTTAAATAAATAATTAGGTAGTGATAATACAACATACTATGTAGTCTAGGGAGAAAAAAAATCCCCCCTTCCCCAAATAATCGTTCTGCTTAAAATGTTTTTTTTTAAAAAAAAAAATAGAATTAAGGGCTCTCTCTGCATTCTAAAGCAGTCTTGGAGGGCCATGGAAATTATGGGCAAGAGGTTTGGTTTCTGCATTGCTGATAAGGAGATAGTGTGCTGGCCATATGCCTAACAAAGCCAACATTCTCCAATGCAGCTTAGTCAGTTCAGTAGGTACCCACCTTGGGGTTCCTGCCCTGGAATCAATGGATGAGCTATTTTCCCTAATCCAGTGAGCAATGGAGGCAGCCAAAAGCTGCCCAAGCATGGCTGATGCATGTGGAGCTTGCAACAAAACACAGTTCTCTTACAATCTTACCCAAGCAGGACTGCTGGGTACATGCCTGGTGTTGTGGATTGTTGACCTGTGGAAAGCCGATCTACAGAGAGATTTTGTGTTTGTTGGATCTGGAATCCTGATTTTTTTCCCAAGCCCTTAGCATTTCCATTCTGTGAAACGAGTCTCTCTTTACCTTGTTGAATTGATTTGAAGACAAAAAACAGAGACTGTAAAGCAGTTTGCTTACTGTGAGCACTGGCAAAAAAACAACTTATGCCTGCAAGCTAGTGACATAAAGCTAGGAAGAATTGCTTGGGTTCCACTGAGGCTGCGTTACCACCATTACAGATGATCAACCTTGATTTTTGAAGTGTTTGTTAGTTTGTAAGAACCCCAACACCTCAGTCATTCTTTCCCTCCTTTAATGACTTTTTAAATATATACACATACACACACACACACATATTTCTTCTTTCTTTTTTTCTAATAATTCATATCAGAACTCACGTGTACCATTTTCTTTCAACGTTTTTAGCATAAGTGCTGACCAGCTTACACAACTATCAGTGTTTAATTGAAATTGTGCCTTAGACACACAAGTGCGTGCTCTTTTGTAAATCTTTTATACCCTCCTTCAATAATGCTGGACAACCTTGTTGCATTTTTTTTAAAAAAAGTTGTTTTATTGGCAGTTTATCAAATTAATGAACACAGTAGAAGGAATTATAAGGGCTGTTTCATTGAATGAGTGACCGAGGCTACTATTTATCTAAACTAGTATTTTGTTTCAAGTGAGGAGAGAAATTGGTAGCGCATAGCAAATTGTTTCGGTAATTTGCCAATTTTTATTGCTCGCTGTCACATCATCTGGTTCATTGCCTCAGAAGATGGAGGTTCAGTAGAGTTTCTTTAATGCATAGTTGATCCCATGAATTTTTGTAATCTTTTAAAACATATTTGTGGCTAATGAGGAAAAAAAAATCTCGCATCTTCTATTGGTGTAAAACTATTTTGTTACTCTGTCAATGTTTCTCAACTTCAGTCAGTTCAAGAAAAATGAACTTTAACTCCCAGAATTCCCCACCCCTGCTGCATCTTAAACTGGCTGAGATTGAGAAACAATCCTTTTGGACCTTATATTCTTTTAGAATCATCAGTTGCTGCAAATGTATTAGGCAAATCACTTTTATGTAAAAGCATAGATAACTTGTGTGAATTTGGAAAGGAAATTTTGCTCCATGTAATGATTTTGTGAAATGCGTCAGACCTTATGTTCTAAGCCATTGAAACGGTTATGAATTCAGCCCCTGAAAATTGTACTCTTGAGTAATTGTTTTCCTCTCTTTGGTCCGCTGTATTTTTAAAAAAACTTTCTCTGCTTAATTTTCCTTTTTTTAAAAAATCTCTGTTCTTTGACCCCTTGTCTTTTGCATGAGGCAGATAGTTGGCTCAGATCCAAAGTTGTGATTACGGATGGACACTGGCTCCATTTTTCTTCCAGCTTGTTTACTGCCACAAACTGCTTTACTCCACTGTTTCATTTTTTTAAATAAAAAGGAGGAAAAAATCCATTTGCTGTCTGTTTTCCATGAGTAATTATTTCCACATTTTATTTAGGTAATTAACTGTTACTAAAATCCATGTTGTCAGTGGGTGGTGTAGCGAAACTGAAAGTAAGAGAAGAGAAAAGTAAATTGCCGAAGACACTATGAAGATGATTGGAAAGGAAATTGAGAACAGAAATCTCTTGATTTGTAGTGTTTGGCTCCTCTTTGTTTTTCAGAAACTTGCAAAATTTTCAGAATCCAAATCCATCCTATAATTTCTAGGTAGATAGTTGGGCAAGACATTTCTCTTTAACAACAACAAAAACAAAACCCAAGGTTTATACCCAATTTCCACAATTTGCATAAAAATTATAGTACACAAACACACACACCTTCCCTAGTGTTGGACTCATAAATCAGGAAAATGCAAAGGATTGTACAGATAGAAGGATTGCAGATTCATATTGTTTACAGTGGAGAAGCATAGCACATAGCAATGAGAACAATACGGATAGTCCTCAAGGCATGACTACAATTGAGCCCAAAATTTCCATTGCTAAACAAGATAGTTCTTAAGTGAGTTTTGTCCTGTTTTACAACTTTTCTTGCCATAGTTACATAGTTAAGTTACACTAGTTATCACTAGCTATTCATATTATTCTGAATTTGACACATTGATTTTCCCACACTTAGCGTGAACATATTTTAAGCTGCAACAAGACTTTTGTTAGTTTAGGATAAGAGCATGGTGCTTTTTTGAAGAATGCATATGACAAATCTTCGTAGGAGTGTTTGCAAAAATTAATCGGGGGAAAAAAATGAGGAAGGAAAAACCAGAGAGCAAAAGATAGCAAACAAATATTCTTATTAGTTGTATAACTTACTTGGGAATAGAAAGCATTGATGTTATCCTATGGGCAAAAAGCTTGACCTTATTGAAGGGAGGGGAAGGGGAAATAGTTTCCACCCATTGCTTTTAGGCTGCTTGTTTTGATCAACTTTCCTTTAAAACAGTTGTACAGGTACAAAAGCAGCAAACCAGATGGAATTTAATCCAGCGCTGAGCTTCATATTACACAGAATCTGGCAAGAAACTCAGTCCCCCTTTCCAAATCGGAATTTGAATGAACTGGTCACTTTTAATTATGGTTTGTAGTTTCAGCAATAACCAGGTTATATCCAAGCGTAGGCAGCAGGCAGGACGGGATGGAACGCAGTTCCACCGGCGGAAATGAAGTTGTGTGCCCAGCTCCAGCTGACTATCCTCCCCTCCCGTCCTCATCCTCCTCAGAAAGCAGCAGGGAGACCAGCACTGGCAGGAGTTGCAGGGGGCCCATTTCCTCCCCCCTCTTTTCTCAACAGCTGATCGGCACCCATTCGCCTAGCTACCAGCCTGAGGCAGGGGGCAACCCAGGAAGGAGAGCGTGGGAAACAAAGCAAATTGTCACCCCCGAGAGCGACACTGGTGGGGTTGTAAGTCGAGGACTTAACAGTTCACTTGAACGATAATGATTGTTCAAGCCACTCCCACCTGGTCATATGGTCGGCAAGCCACTCCTACCTAGTCACATGACCATCAAGCCACACCCACAGTGTGGTAGTAAACTTTTGGCTGCCTATTACTGGTTATATCCAATCATGGTTTACCATGCTTTGACTTACACCTAAAATGAAGCAAAACTCAATAGTTTTAGATTAGCAATAGAAATTTTAGTTTTAGCTATGTAAATCGAGAACTGTCTGTACACCAAAGATTTTGGGAAAATCTTTCAGTTGCTTCCTTCTCATCAGCAACCCAAGACTGCCTAATCTCTTGACTTCTCCCCTCCCCTCCACTCAACTCTGGATTCTACTTTATATCCTAATTAAATATTTTAATCACTGCACAAGACTAGTAATATTTGTCAATTTTTAAAAACTTAATTGCAAAAGGCTAAATATTGCTCATTCCTTGATTCCCAAAATATTAGAAATAAAATAGTTAATATCTATAGTTAACATCCAGGATTAAGAAGCCTGGTTTGTCAAGCAAGTTGGCCTTCCAACTCCTCCCCAGAAGATTAGCTGTAAGATTGAGTAAGACAGTTTCAACTCCACAGTCCACTCTACAATCACTTTAAAATGGAACAAAAATACTTTCCCTTTATCGGGTCATGGAAGGTTAGAAATTGGCCTTTAATTGCCAATCTCCAGGATATTCAGTGCTGAACAATTTATTTATTGATTGATTGATTAGATTTCTATGCCACCCTTCTCGAGGCAACTCAGGGCGGCGTACAACATTAAATATAACAATATATAAGAAATCTAATAACTATAAAAATATGAAAATTTACATTTTAAAAGACCCCATGAATATTTGCATACACTCATCCAATCCAACCATGTCTCATATTGGCTGGAGGCAATCTCATCACTCACGGCCCCCATGCCCGCCGGCAAAGGTAGGTTTTTAAAGCTTTATGAAAGACCAGGAGGGAGGGGGCGGGACATATCTCCGGATGGAGTTCATTCCAGAGGGCCGGGGCCACCAGAGAGAAGGCTCTTCCCCTAGGCCCTGCCAGTCAACATTGTCTGGCTGATGGGACTTGGAGAACGCCAACTCTGTAGGACCTAACTGGCCTCTGGAATACATGAGACAAAAGACGGTCCCGAAGATAATCTGGTCCTAAGCCATGTAGGTAATGAAGGGTTACCAAAATTTTTACTACTACACTGTGGGCGTGGCTGATGCAGGACCCGCCCTGCATTCTCCAATGCACTTGCAGTGCATCGAGAAGACCGTTCAGGTAAGTTCAGCGGTTCTTTTCTTTCAACATCTTTCAGTGCAAATTGGGTGCTTTGGAGTGGAGCTCCATTTTTGCTACCCCACTGCGTTCCACCCCGTCCGGGCAGCAGCCCACTCCTGCATATAGGGTTTTATAGGTCATAACCAGCACATTAAATTGGGCCTGGAGACCAATTGGCAACCTGTGTAGCTCACGGAATGATGTTGAAATGTAGGCAAATCTTGGCAGTCCCACTATAGCTTGCTTGGCTGCATTTTGCACAATTTGTAGTCTCCGAACAGTCTTCAAAGGCACCCCCCAATTTAGAAGCAGTCTAATAACCTCTGAGGTATTCTGCCCTTTTCCAGAGATTTTTGGCTGGCATTGAAAGTCTGGGAGGGTGTTTTTGGCTTCCAGAGAGCCTCCGGGGAGATGGGGCAGCGTATTTCTACCCTCCCCCAGTTTCAGGGAAACCTTTGGAGCCTGGGGATGGTGAAACATGAGCCTACTGGGCCCACCAGAACTTGGGAAACAGGCCGTTTCTGGCCTACAGAGGGCTTCCAGGGGGTGGGAGAAGCTGTTTTCCCTCTCCCCAGGCATTGAATTATGGGTGTGAGCTCTCGCATATGCCTGATAGTGCATGCACACGCTCTTTCGGCACCCAAAGAAAAAAGGTTCACCATCACTGACCTATAGGATGAACTCAGATGCTAGAAAGGGAAAAGTTATTTTTTCATGAACATTTCTCCTTATTTTCAACCACAATTGCACAGGGATTGTCTACTACAAGGAGGTCCTATTCCAGAATTGATTCTGCTACAGAGGTTCCTTCTTACACATGTATAGGAACAGGACTAGCATGATCTCTGTGTTTACATATATTCCCTGGACATAAATACAAACTTTTTTTTATGGAATCAAGGAATAGCTATAAATAAATTCCGTGTGGCAGCCTGACCACACAGTTGTTTTAAAAATAAAAACAAGGATTAATTAATTATTGATACCATAAACTCCTTTTCCTCTGAAAGTTATTTTATAGAATTGTTGAGGATCAGAATCTGCTCATAACAACAGCCAAAAAAAAGGTCAAACATCCAGAATAAAATCTGAAAAATCCTGAGCGTGGGAAGTAAATATTTGCATCTCTCTTTCCCTTTCTCTCTAGTTGATTCAACAAGTGATTCAAGATAATGTATACCATAAAAATTTAGCATTAGTTCTGATAATACTCATCAATAAATTTTTACACATGAATTAGCCTACTCACAAGTATTTTAAAAACAAGATTATAATTTAAAAGATTTAAAAGCTAAATTAAGAGTTTTCTTCCTTACCTGAATAAGACAGGAATAAAATTTGGAGCATGGTACAGCCTTAGAAAATTATTTGGAAGTAATGCTATGAATGAATCTCGCATGAACCAATAACCTTTCTGCTGTCCTTAAAAAAGTCATTACGTTATAAAGTGTCAATTCATTAATTTAAAAAACATGAAAACATCTAATCCAAGTACATACAAAGCAAGACATCTGTCCTGTTAATTATGTAGCCAGGAGGTGGGGCCCTTGGTTCATGTAGTGCTCCAGATTCAGGAGCATAGCCAGGTTTTTAAACTTTTATGGAAAGATAACAGTGTCACGGTTATTCTTATCTCAGGAGGGAAGATGTTCCACAGAGCAAGGGGTTGCTGCAGAAATTGCTTCCCTTCCCGTTCCCATCAGTTGACATTCTTTGGCTGATGAGATCTGCAGCATGCCCATCCTATTTTATCTAGTTCAACGGGCAGAAATTCTGGAGGGAAGGTGGTTCCTCAGGGTTGCTACATACCTGGCCCTGCATCAATAGCTTAGGAAGGTGGAGTTGTCGAATGGTTACAGGAAATCTAACAAGGTACCGTAAGTCCCTTCTGTAAAGTTTACTAGGAACCAAAAGGTAGTTAGTTGTCAATGTAATGGATATGTTAGGCAATATTTGTCATCTCTTGCTCACACTTCCACATGTTACAAATGAGAAGGAGAACCACTCCCTTCCACGATTCTCAAGTCGTCATCAGAGTTGATGGGACTTATTCAATATTTGAAGCAACAAAACTTGTATAACTTTATATTCTCTTTTTTCATACATCTCAACGTAATCAATAAAAGTACCGGTAATGCATCTTAATCTATCTCACTCATCTACAAGTACATACATGCAAACAAAAAAATGGGCTTCCTGTGGTGCTTAAAAAACAAATGGTACAAGCCATATTGTTCTATCCCATGGGGATGATATAGAGCAGTGTTTCCCAACATGGCAGCAACTTGAAGATATCTGGACTTCAACTCCCAGAATTCCCCAGCCAGCATTCGCTGATATAGAGAATATTAATATTAATCCCCCCCCCCCCTTCACTAAACTGGGGTTGGGCATGGCTAGCATGTGATACATTTGGCCTTCAGGCTGCAAATCTGACATCCCTGAGCTACCGCATACTTAGGTGGTGGAAGGTGTGGATCACACATGGCTCCAAATACAAAAGAAACACAATGTTCCATTTTCGCCCTTCTCTGTTTTTTGTGGACTTCATGTGCCAACAAGCTAAAACAAGAAATGATCCCAGCATTGACTTCAACTTGTCCTGTGCTGCTCTTTCAGAATGTAATCCTAGCAAGCGTCCAGTTGCAGTCCACAAAACTAATGTGAGCTTACCAGATTCCCTTCACATATTCTCTCACATAGAATCGGAGATCAGAGATCCTGGTAATCAGAGATCAGAGATCCAGTGTCCCCTACATCAGAGGCCAGATCCTCTCCTAAAGTGCAGAGCCTCCAGGGAGAAGCCAATAGAAGATCACAAACCTTTCCTGAAAGTGAACAACATCTGCTACAAGTGCTGCTCATCAGTCTCCCACCTTGGCAATGGCTGTGTGTAAGGTCCTTGTAAAATGCATGGAATGTGACAGCAAGACAGCTTTACACCCAGTGGTGGAACTATAGACTATGTACAACACACAATGGCAGTGAGCACCAATGGGAGGAAGCAAGGGCGTGCATAAGTGAACCAGAGTGCCTTCCGTCCCCTGTCCTAATGTTTCTCTTTTACTCGTATCATGTATATAAATATTGTTATACCTTTGTATACCACCAATATGTACTTGACAAAACAAACTAGCTAATAACTAAAGATTAACAAATAAAAGCTGATGGTTAGGGCTTTATCAAAATAATTAAAGCAGAATAAAAATAAATTGAATTTTAATGCTTTGAATAAGAAGACATGATACTTTTATTTATTCTTTGCAAGAATAGAAGTCAACAACCTTGCCAGTGGCCAAGAATAAATATGAGACTCAAACATTAATTCTTGATTCCTCTGTTGGAATATGATGCAATTGACCTCTTTTTCTTTGACCATAATCTGCCTCTACAGCACATTTGAAACTGTCATATCATGCCAATTAAAATTTAGCTCAAGCAATTCTGAATACTTTTCCTATATTCCTGCCCCTGATTTTATTATACAGCACTGGATTCTAGTCACCAGCATAAAGATGCGAAGATTTTTGGATTTTCATTCTTAGAAACTTTATTTATTTATTTATTTAGTCAGTCAGTCAGTCAGTCAGTCCATTACATAATGAGGGTTTTAGTGGGTATATATCTATATACACATAGTAAAATACACGATGAAGGTTATAGAGGAGATACTCATCGTAAAATATATCTAAGAAAGAATAGAAAAGAAGATACAGTGATCCCTCTATTATCGCGAGGGTTCCGTTCCAAGACCCCTCGCGATAATCGATTTTTCGCGATGTAGGGTTGCGGAAGTAAAAACACCATCTGCGCATGCGCGCCCTTTTTTCTATGGCCGCACATGCGTAGATGGTGGAGTTTGCGTTCCCCGCCACCCACGCAAAGGGGAAACCCGATTCGGCTCCTCGCTGCTGCTGCGCTACCGAGCAGATCAGCTGCTCGGCGGCCGAAGGAACCTTCCCTGGGTCTTCCCAGCCGCCCACGCAAAGGGGAAACCCCGGCTCCTCGCTGATGCCCCCACTCGCCCGCCCGCCGCCCGCCAGCAAGAGGGGGAGAGATAGAGAAAGAGAGAGAAAGAAAGAGATGAGAGAGGGAGGAAGAGAGTGTGAGAGAGGAAGAAGCAAGATAGAGAAAGAGAGATAGAAAGAAAGATGAGAAAGGAAGGAAGAGAGTGACGTCATCGGTGGAAAAATCGCGATATAGCGTTTCGCGAAGATCAAGATCGCGAAACTCGAGGGATCACTGTATAGTAATAGAACATATCAATGAAAGAATAGAAGAAGAGATATAGGAATAGAAGAAAGGTATAGGAGATATAGGAGAGCAATAGGACAGGGGACGGAAGGCACTCTAGTGCACTTGTACTCGCCCCTTACTGACCTCTTAGGAATCTGGATAGGTCAACCGTAGATAATCTAAGGGTAAAGTGTTGGGGGTTTGGGGATGACACTATGGAGTCCAGTAATGAGTTCCACACTTCGACAACTTGGTTACTGAAGTCATATTTTTTACAGTCAAGTTTGGAGCGGTTAATATTAAGTTTAAATCTGTTGTGTGCTCTTGTGTTGTTGTGGTTGAAGCTGAAGTAGTCGCCGACAGGCAGGACGTTGCAGCATATGATATTGTGAGCAATACTTAGATCTTGTTTAAGGCGTCTTAGTTCTAGGCTTTCTAGGCCCAGGATTGAAAGTCTAGTCTCGTAGGGTATTCTGTTAATGGTAAGAGGAGCGAAGGGCTCTTCTGGTGAAGTATCTTTGGACATTTTCAAGGGTGTTAATGTCTGAGATGCGATATGGCTTCCAAACAGATGAGCTGTATTCGAGGATGGGTCTGGCAAAAGTTTTTTAAGCTCTGGTAAGTAGTGTGAGATTGCCAGAGCAGAAGCTTCGTAGTGTGACCAGTCAAAGGCAGTTTGCCTTGTGATTAGTAATGTATATCTTTACTCATTTTACAGGTGTGTTTAAACATTTATTCTTACATAACAAAACCCCACCTCCCACAACCATGTAATCATTAACATCCAGTACCCCATCTGGAAGATCAAATCAAGTCCTAGAGATGATCAGTTCTCTCAACCAATTAGGTGTAAAAGTCTATCCTTGGCTAATCTCTTCTTTGGTTTATATATTTTAGAGAAATTTCCCCAGAAATGTGTCTCCTTCAGTAAACTGGGAGGCAGCTTCCATCTCACTCCTGGCTTTTTTTTGGCTACACCTTTCAAGCCCGCACGTGCTCCAGGGTGTTATGATGCAGCTCAATAGCCAAGATCGCAGGTTTGCATGCGAGAAAGTTATCTTCTGTTTGGTCCAGCTGCTATGGAAGCCACGTCCGCGTTTCGCTGCTTGTTCCCCCGGGTCCTTTTGGTTGCTTGGTAAATTGCACCTAAAAATGCACTTTACTGGGAAGGGGGGGGGGGAGAAAGACTGACAGCAAGGACTCAGAAAGCTTCCCGTTTCACCCGGGAATCTGCAGGTCCCATGGTATAATGGTTAGCACTCTGGACTTTGAATCCAGCCATCCGAGTTCAAGTCTCGGTGGAACCTCGGTGTAATATTTTTGTTAAGGAGAAAACTTGTCCTTAAATGTCCCAGTACAAACACCAGTGAAGAGGGCAAACTTTGTGTTGGCGACCAACAAAAGTGGCCATTGCACATGCCTACGTTTTTCCCCTGGCAGAGTACGTGGAACGGGCGGGGGTAGGGTCTAGATTGGACAGTTGCCAAACGAAGACTTCGCTGATTCTCATTGGTCAGCGCTGACAGAATGAATGCAGCTGCGCTCAACTATTGGTTAAAACGGGAAATGCAATTTGCATTTCAATAGTGAAGGGGGAAAAACACCATCCCGGTTTAGTTTGTCGTTCCTGATTTTCCATCTGTTGTCCATGTCTCAGTCTAAACTTTTTTCCCCTTCTCCTCCTACCCTCTTTTTATCTTACCGTCGGTGATGCATTAAAAAAAACCCTCCACAACTTAATCTCAATAACATTTACGTGATCTAAGTGAACTGGTAAATTAAGATTTAATTTTTTAAATTTAATTTTATTACTTCTGCAGCAATTTCAGGATTGGGGCAGCCGCAGAATGGGGAAATTTGGAAGGCTGGCAGGCAGTTATGCAAGTATCCGCTTCCTTAAAATTATCATTTTAAGTTCTTAAGTGCCGACATCATGGTGTCGCCTTTAATCTCCATTCCCCTTATTCTGGCCACTCCCGTTTGATAGTATCTGGGTCTTTAAATATCAGATTTGCTTTACCAAATAATAGAATTCTTCAATAGTCAAGTGTGAGTGGACACACAATGAATTTGTCTTTGATGTATGTGCTCTCAGTGTACATAACATAAGCAAAAATAAAATACATTCATCAAGAGTCAAAAGTTACTATACTCATTAATAGCCATAGGTTACTAATAAGCGTTCAAATCATACCAGGGAACAAAACAATATAAATTGTAAAGATACAAGCAACATGTTTATAGTTATATAAGAAGGGTTTTACAAGAAGGTTATAGTTATATAAGAAGGTTATAGTTATATAAAATTTTCTATCTTTTTTTTTACTTTATCTTTTTTTTTTTTTGCCATGTGGTGCGGGAGAAAGTGAATCAGCCGCAAGATAAGTTAGAACCCACTCCTCTTTCCAGGGTGCCCACGCACCACTTTTGGCTCCCAGGGGGCTGTAGGAAGACTTGCTAGGCCCAAAAGGGGTGCAGGGGGGCCTTCAAGGGAGAAAGAACGAAAGAAAGAAATCTTCACTGTTTGGGGACCCCCGTGTGCACTCAGCTTGAGTTGAGAGCATATTGTAAGTGGCTGCTAAGCTATCCTTGCTCAGGCTAAGCTAATCAACAGTGGAGCTCTAAGAACGCTGGATGATCAGTGGGCATGTCCTCAGTTTCAAAATGTCTGCCTTTTCTTCCAGCTACCAAAGTCCTTCTGGGGTTCTTTACAGGAAAGGAGAAAGTGAGAGGGAGAGAGACAAAAAAGAGAGAGAAAGAAAAAAAGAAAAAGGAAGAAAGGGAGGCAGAGAGACAAGAAAGAATAAGAAACAAAAAGAAAGAAAGAAAGAAAGAAAGAGAAAGATAAAAAAGAAAGGAAGGAAGCAAGGGAGGGAGGGAGGGAGAGAAGAGGAAGGAAGCATCACAAACCCTGCCACTAGACGTGAAACAGCATAGGCATTTAGGGCTGGAAGATATCTTGAGGGTCCTCTAGCCCAACCCTGCTGCAGCAGGAAACCTTACATTGTTTGGATTATTTTGGTGCCTCGTAAGAGAGAGGAAAATTGCCAGAAAGGAGAAGGAGTTTACTAGGATAAGGCTGCCATGCAGAGGAAGGCAGAGATAGTCCTTGACTTATGACCACAATTGTGCCCAAAATTTTGGTTGTTAAGCAAGAACGTTGTTCAGTGAGTTTCATTTTACTCAATCCATGACATTTCCTGGATCTAAAACCAACATTGAAGCTAGGGAAGAACATCTGAAGGCACGTGTAATGTTCTAATGTACAGAAGTTATGGTTAACTGTGTGGCAGAAAGTGGACTCTGGTATGCCGTAAGTGAGGTTGAATGTGTAGAAGAGATCTCTGTGTGTGGGGGGGGTGCACATACACATACACATTCAATATATATAGTAGATAATGTATCTTTGTATGTGTCTGTGTGTAATATGTATGTACCAGGGGTGGGTTCCTAACGGTTTGGACCAGTTTGCATGAACTGTTAGCAACCTGCGAGTAATGTGAAGATGGCCTCACAGATCTGGTTCTGTCTGTGCCAGTTCATGTACGCCACCATCTTTTTTTTGTAATTTTCAGTGATTTTTAAAAATATGTTTGAATGGCTCTTCCTCGTCGGATGCAAACTGGTGAAGGTAAGTGCAACCCACTTCTGGTAGGTACACATATGGCATATATACATAGGATTAAATAGTACATTTGGGATGTTCAGTAATAGTAAATAGACAGGGAAATTATATCTTGTTCAGGTCTTTGAGGCGAGGAGACGCCAGGCACTCTAACCCTTGACGTGAGTCACATGACCATCCAGTCACATGATCAGCGATTCCCCAGTCACCACCCATGACCACAAAACAAATCACCCAATAACATGACTGCCAAACCACTCCCGCCCAGTCATATGACCATGAAGCCATGCCCACAAAATAAGCCACACCCACAGAAGCAGTAGTAAAAACTTAGAACCCACTCATGATGTGGAGAGATAACACAATTTGCCTTCCCCTGAGACATCCACAAAGATTCAAAAAAGTCAATATGGCAGCCAACATCACTCAATTGTAATACTACTCCTTTTCCTTGTTTGCTGCCTTTCTTCCTCTTGCTAATATCTGCTTCCTAAAGTATTTGTCATATCTTACCTAACAAGTCTGGAACTTGGTGCTGATGTCATGGCATGTCATAGGAAGGAGTTTATAATCTGTCTAAGTATTACAAATAAATAAAGGAAACACCTTGTCTTACGAACCCTTCGTCATACGAACTTTTCGAGATACGAACCCGGGGTTTAAGATTTTTTTGCCTCTTCTTCCGAACTATTTTTGCCTTATGAACCTGCTGCCGCCGCTGGGATATCCCACCTCCAGACTTCCGTTGCCAGCCGAAGCGCCCGTTTTCACGCTGGTGGGAACCCCACCTCTGGATTTTGCGATGCTGCAGGGGAATCCCACCAGGGGAATCCCACCAGCCCGAAAATGGGTGCTTCGGCTGGCAATGGAAGTCTGGAGGTGAGGGTTCCCAGTGAGGGAAGCCTCAGTGAAATCACAGCATCGCAAAAACACAGAGGTCCGGAGGTGGGGTTTTGAGGACTTGCGTTTTTTAGCGATGCTGCGATTTCGCTGAGGCTTCCCTCGCTGGGAAACCCCACCTCCGGACTTCTGTTGCCAGTGAAGCACCTGTTGCGATTCTGGGATTCCCCTGCTGGGATTCCCCTGCAGCATCGCAAAAATGTGGAAGTCTGGAGGTGGGGTTTCCCATGGACAGGAGCCTCAGGGGAATCCCCCCAACGTGAAAACGGGCGCTTCGGCTGGCAAAAGGGGTGAATTTTGGGCTTGCATGCATTAATCGCTTTTCCATTGATTCCTATGGGAAACATTGTTTCGTTTTAAGAACTTTTCACTTTACGAACCTTGTCCTGGAACTAATTAAGTTCGTAAGACAAAGTATCACTGTATGTGTTTCCTGATACTGACTTTTCTACACCCTTGAAATGCTTCTGGGGTGTGCACACCTTATACAGTCTGTGTTTAAGATTGAACTTTTTGAATTAATGTTCATGTGGTCAAATCAAACTTTAAAATATAGAATCAAGTAGATTTGCTTAGTCATTCCGCTTCTTAAGTGAAATAAGTGAATTTTGAAAGTGGCAGCATGATTTTCTTATCAAAACCAGCTCAGATTTTTTCTCTTTCCTTGCATTCTTCATAGCTTATATGCATGCCTTCTACAATGCTTGTATGAGTTTCCACCAAATGAATAAAGCAGTCCGTTTCAGTGCTTCATAGAAAAATGTGCATTTTTAAATTTAAAACTATTAGAGAGACATCTCTATACTTCATAATACAGTTTGCAAAATCTAGATCTGGAACTAAACATTTATTATATGCATTATGTAGTGAAATAATCTAATATTTGCTCTTGATAATAGTACATTTGCTCTTGATAATAGTCTGTCTATTTGTCTATCTATCTATCTATATCCATACATCCATACATCCAAGTTATCTATCTATTACTTTTCTAAATGCTTTGCAATTATTTTGTCTTAGCTGTAAATGAATATTCTATTTGCAGGAAGCTCTGAGGAATAAAAGTAACAATCACATGAAATATTAACTTGGTAAGAACATGGCAAAACTCAACTTGGAGAATAGCAGATGTTTTCCATTTGCAGTTTAGCCTTTTCAAATAGCTTCATTTCACAGCTAATTTTCTGTAGTAAACATCAGGATTGAGATTTTGCTACGCAAATGTGAGTAGCTGAGACTTAAGAACAGGTTATATAATTCCTAGCATATTTTGAGAAGTACCACTAGTTAAGTATGGTAATAAAAAAAAAGGCAAGTATCTTTCCATTATTTTAATTTAATTTGTTTAATTAAAAATTTTATGCTGCCATCTCATCATCCATCTATCTGGACATTTTCACCATAACTTCATTTCTTATATTGTATTTCTGTTATGGAGAGTCTGCTTTTCTTAGCCCAACTTGCATTGTGGTAAAACCTTCTTGCATGCGAAGACTGTAGTTTAGATCCGTGTTTTTCAACCTTAGCTACTTTCAGATGTCAACTGTCAGAAATTCTCAGCCTCACGTTAGGGACCTGAATTCTGCAATCTTAAAGTTACATTGCTTGAGAGATGCAAGTTTTTAACATCTGACAATAAAGTAATACTTAATCAGTTGATGCAAATGGGAAAATTAAGTAAGTTACAAATGTAATTTTCTAAAAACAACCACCACCAAAACAGTTTAATACAAGAAATAACTAAATGAGCCATATTTCTAATGCCTTCCAGGTAGCCACTGGGCAGAATGGAAGGAGAGAGGAATCTTTAATAATATATTTTCCTATTTTGTTTATTTTTCAAGCCTGTATTATTTTTCCTGCAAAAAACAAAATATCCAATTAAAAAATAATTAAATAATGAAATATGGAATATAGAAGAGTAATATATTTTGGAGATTATTTAATCCACCCCTGCCTAGACCACTTCAGGAAATATATACTTTATAAACACTATCTACTTACAAAAATTACAATTAGATTTATGTCCTAATAGATATGTCTCCCCCAACATCTTTCTCTTTCTCTTTCCTTCGTCTGTCTGTCTGTCTGTCTGTCTGTCTGTCTGTCTGTCTCTCTCTCTCTCTCTCTATTTATCTATCTACAGTATCTATCTATGATTACTAGCCCCCCAGCACCATTTTGGGCCCAAAGGTTCCCCAATCTTGATTTAGATTCATTGTATAGGGTAAACATAATCCATACAGTACTAGTAGCATACAAAGAAAGCAGCAAAGATCTTCTCTTGGGTGGGGCCTGGGTCAGCTTATTGTACAACCTCCCTTCTCCTTGAATGGATTGGTAGCTTCTGGAACCCCTTTTAAGATAGGATCTTCTGCAGCCATAGTTTCTATATAGGTTCTGAGTTCTTTTGCTGTCTTGGAGATCTATGTGGGGGAAAAAAGATGCAGTGTTTCATTTCCTGAACTTTTGATTTCTAATTTACAACTTCTAAATAGTATGGATGTCCGGTAGGTACTTCTGGTAGGCCTGTTGAGTCTGTTTTTCGCCATCTATAGGCTCCAGAGGCTTTCCTGAAGCCTTAGGAGGATGAAAACAGCCTCCCGCTGCCTTCTGGAAGGCTGAAAATCAGCTGACCAGCAGGCACATGCACGCTGGAGCTAACATAGGTCAACACCTTGTGTGCCCCCAGATATCATAGGTTTGCCATCATGGTCTAGGGAACTGTGGAACAAAGTAAATTTCATTTTTTTCCTGCTTTTTTCTAATGATATTTTTTCTCATTTTGTCACAGAATGACTTTCTGAAAATCTTTAGAAGATGGGGAGGTTCTTTTGCAGCCCCATCCTTTCATGGAGATGGAAATGGAGATGTCATAGCCTGCATCCCAGTCTGATTCAGATAAGCTGGTTCGTTCCTCTCTCTGCAACTTTGCTGTCCTAGCCAATCCAGGGTAATTGATATCGGTAGCATAGAACTTTGCCCTGTCACTAAAACTGTTGGGGACTTTGTTGGCAAAGATATTTATGTTATTTTAGTATAATTTTGTGTTTTAAATATGAAAATTTAGCGTAGTAATTTTGATGAAATATCATTGGTATGATAAACCATATTTCATATAATGCCCCGTGAAGACACAATTAAATAATAATAATAATAATAATAATAATAATAATAATAATAATAATATATTAGATTTGTATGCCGCCCCTCTCCGGAGACTCGGGGCGGCTCACAACAATAATAACAATATTACAATATAAAAAATCTAATATTTAAAAAAAGCATCTAAAAACCCATCATTTAAAAACCATACAACGCCAGAATACCATGCTTAAAACCATATAAGCCTGGGGGAGATGTCTCAATTCCCCCATACCTGGCGATACAGGTGGGTCTTAAGCAATTTGTGAAAGACAAGGAGAGTGGGGGCAGTTCTGATCTCTGGGGGGAATTGATTCCAGAGGGCTGGGGCTGCCACAGAGAAGGCTCTTCCCCTGGGACCCACCAGATGACATTGTTTAGTCGACGGGACCTGGAGAAGGCCAACTCTGTGGGACCTTATCGGCTGCTGGGATTTGTGCAGCAGAAGACGGTTGTGGAGGTATTCCGGTCCGATGCCATGTAGGACTATATAGGTCATTACCAACACTTTGAATTGCAACCGGAAACTGATCGGCAGCCAATGCAAGCCACGGAGTGTTGGAGAGACATGGGCGAATCTAGGTAACCCCACGACAGCTCTTGCGGCCGCATTCTGCACGATCTGAAGTTTCCGAACACTTTTCAAAGGAAGCCCCATGTAGAGAGCGTTGCAGTAGTCAAACCTCGAGGCGATGAGGGCATGAGCGACTGTGAGCAATGACTCCCTGTCCAAATAGGGCCGCAACTGGTGCACCAGGCGAATCTGTGCAAAGCATGGAAACTACAACACTGCATGATATTCCTGCACCATTGTTATTTATTTCCGTGTGTACCTTTTGCAAGTTAACTTTCCAGTCAGTTGTCTCCTTTATATTTTATTTATTGATTTTATTTTTCCCCTCTGACAATTTAATATTCTGCATTTCAGGAAGTAAGACTATACTGACACCAACTGGCTGAACAAGAGAAAATCAAGCCATCGGTTCCTACAACTTTTACCTAGCATAACCCAAAGCTATGTAAACTAACAGTTCTGAAGGGCACTACTTTTTTTAGTACAGGTACATCCGAAATCCATTACCATTTGTCTTTCAAGCTTCACTTCCTTCTTCAGTTGATCTATTTCCAATTGCTTTAGCTCCTTCTCACTCATATCCTGAGTCATTATGCCCTGTAATACAAATATCAATCCATATTAGCCCGAAACAAATGATCATTCAATCAACTACAAACACAGTCAATTATGCTTATTAAATTGATTACAGTTAAACAGATGTAAACATGGTAAACCTTCCTCTAGCCCCTATGAACACTCTGCAAGCTTCCCAAATCCTCTGCGCATTGGCCCATTTCCTCCCCCCAGTTGTTTGCAAAAATGGGGTCCACAGAAAGTTTGGTAGGCTTACAGAGTGTTCCTAGGGGCTGGGGTGAGACAAAAAGGTCTCTACTTTTGCAAAAAAGGCCCGTTTTCACCTTTTTTTCCGCAAAAAAGGGCATGTTTCCCCCCCCCAGCTCCCAAGAACATTCTGCAGGCCTCCCAAACTCTCTGAGCACCCAATTTTTGCAAAAAATGTCTCCATTTTTCACAAACATGGAACATTGGGACTAGACTACAGAAGGTCAAAAATGATGTGTTTGGTATATAAGATGCACGAACATTTCCACCCTCATTTATGGGCGATAATGGGGCATCTTATACTCCGAAAAATATGGTAAGCAAAAAAAGAGAGATGGTGTTATCACAAACTTTGTGACTTTTTGCTCATTCCAATTCATGAAGGAGAAGGGGGAAGACTGTCTCTTACTAGAACAAAACATAAAACAGGACATTTTTTGAACAAAGCAAGAAGTTCCAGTATACTGTATAATTCAAGAGCTGCTCACAAATAGAAAGATTAATTTATGGACCTCTAGAAATGCTTTCTATGAATTTTGATGCTGACCATGGTGTTTAACCTGGTTACGATGTTAAACATAAGTGCTCTATAGAAAAGCATCTCCTGGGCAAAAGTGAACGATTTATCCCATGATCATGATTTTACAATATCTTTGTGTGAGGAATCATATGAAGTAAAACAGAATTTTGTTTTCACAATAGAGAACAGGTGGAAAAAACATTGAGTTCCAAGGTAGAATAGGTGCAGACTCAGGCCAAAAGCTTAGATCACAAGAGGACAAGCTATGTTATCAAATCTTATTTTCAAAAACAAGTGCAACCAAAACTAAGTCTTTTGCAGTTATCTTTCCGTGAGAATATGATGCTCCAAACCAATTAAAGAATTCCTTTCCTTTGATACTGGCTGCTTAATTAATTTGAATCACCCTATTTTGAAATACTGCAGGGGCATATTGCAAAGCAGTTTGTGAAATGGATAAATAAAAGATTGGATATTTAAAATTAAGGACTTGAAGAGTTGGTAAAATTGAGCTATCCGTTAAGATAATCCTACAAAGGCTTTTGTTAAAGATTAGAGCCCATTTATGGGTTTTACTATAAAAGCAGAAAAAAATTATTTGATGCTAAAGAAAGATAATGGAAAATTTAAAAACAAATTATAATGGTATAAAAGAATAAGAAATGATTACTGATCAATGAGAAAAGCAAAGGGTAGAAGTAAACTATGTGTTTTTTAAAGGTTCTTTAGTTTGTATTTGCAAATTTATGTTTTTCTATATGCTTTTGTAATAAATATGTTTTTTTAAATAAAGTTTATTAAACGCTATTTGCCAGTTTAATTAATTTGTAAACTGGTTCATACCTACCAAGAAATGTACTATACTGAAAAATAAAAACTTTCTGGAAGAAAACAATGGCAAATAAATTCAGGATTATTTTTTTTAAAAAAAATCTTATCCTTAAGCCAGAGAGTTGAACTTGAGTTTTTAAACCGATTTTACCCCTTAATTCTAGGGAAATGTTTGATTGTTTTTTAAATGTGCAGATACAGTATTAGGAAGACATTTGTTTTATTTCAATTGTCATCAATCTTGTATATTCAGTATATATTAAATTAGATTAGATTGAGTTGGAAGGGAGGTCATCTAGTCCAATCCCCCCCCCCAAGCAGGAATTTCACCATTCCACCATTTTGGACAAATGGCAATCCACTCCTCTTGAAAGTCTCAAATGTTGGAGCCCCCATAACCTCTACAGGCAAGCCATTCCACGGGTTGATCACTCTCACCATCAGAAAGTTTCTTCTTACTTCCAGGTTGAATCTCTCCTTAGTCAGTTTCCATCCATTATTCCTTGTCTGGCCTTCTGTTGCCTTGGAAAATAGCCAGAACCCCTCCTCTCTATGACAGCTCCCTCAAGTATTGGAACACTGCTATTATGTCACCCCTT
Organism: Erythrolamprus reginae; assembly: GCF_031021105.1. Taxonomy (NCBI): domain Eukaryota; kingdom Metazoa; phylum Chordata; class Lepidosauria; order Squamata; family Dipsadidae; genus Erythrolamprus; species Erythrolamprus reginae. The sequence goes on from NC_091963.1 coordinate 114,096,554, forward strand.
GTCCTTCTCTTTGCCAGACTGGCCATGCCCAGTTCCTGCAACTGCTCTTCGTATGTTATAGTTTCCAGTCCCCTTATCATCCTGGTTGCTCTCTTCTGCACCTTCTCTAGAGTTTCAATGTCTTTTTTTGTTGTTGTTGTTTAGTGTGCAAAACTGGATGCAGTTCTCTGGGTGATTGTCAACCAAACAAACTGACAGAAATAATAATAGTAAAAATCCCACAAATTTTAGAAGTTCCAGGTTGAGAGAGGATGCTTTATGGCTTTATATGTGCAGGGATGAACACATTATTTGTTACCTTCTTAAACAGGGGAATAGGAATACACAGATCTACACACAGGTATATTTTAACCTCAAGGAACATTGACCTGTTTTTACAAAACAAACCAGGAACAGCATTTTTATAATCCTCCTGCTATTTGGGGTAGGTGTGAAGTTGCCCTTCACGAGACTTATTTTGCTAATGATTTAAGCCTTTCCTGCGCTCTGGACGGAAGGTAAGCCTGATCGGTATTTTGAAGACTGAGGATGACAATGAAGGTAAAACAGATTTTCTTCAAGGTCATCAAACAAAATGAAGTTAAACTTTGACATTGGATGTGTCTCAATTTTAGACCCAAATTGTTTCAAGTACAAATCAGCTGTTTTTTACTCTTCCCATCCTTTTCTGAATTGTGCCTTTCCAAAAAACAATGGATTCATTTTTTCATTGTGGAAGACATTTCGCTTCTCATCCAAAAAACTTCTTCAGTTGTTGGATGAGGAATGAAACATCTTTCTCAAGGCAAAAACAAGTCCTGTTGCTTTTTTAAAAAGCACCTTTCAGATAACTGATCTGTATGACTAATAATCTCCATAGACATTTTTTAACCCCCATTTGCTTCTCTGAGATGCTTTGTGAATGCACAGAGGTGAATTATGTGATGAGAGCTTTGCAGAAATGGTGTTTCATATTGAAGTTTGGAATATGGTGTTTAGAAAGACTAAGGTTGTGCGAAGAACTGTTGAAATGTTATTGCCCACATAATCAGGAATAATACTTTAGAACATCTTGCATTCTGTAACGGAAATGGTTATTAAACCATCCTGTAACTCACAGCCTCTGTAAGGATTTCAAAGTTTAGTTGCTAGAATATGTGTTAGAGCTTTTGTGTTAGACCCCTATCTTAGAGCACTGGCTTTCGAATTGTATTCTAGGAATAGAGTCTCCATAGTGGGAATTATCAGGCTCAGAAAACCAGTTCACATAAGTTACAGCATAAATGATTTATTGAAGTCTGCATGCAAAGATCTGATAACTAATGGTCAGTACTAAATTGGTGCTAGATTGGTCAATGGAATTCAAAGGGGGCTAGACTTGGATTTCTTGTACCAATGCAAGGACTCTAAATTGATGGTGCATTTTACACCGCCCTCCATTTCTTCCTGCTCTTGTCCTATAGGAATTAGTTATTAGAAACTGATTTAGAATTAACCCTGTTTTAATAGGGATGGGCAATTATTGTCCCAAGGAGCCACATGAGAAATTGGGACTGCTGTGGATGGCCAATCCAATGTAACCTGACTTGATGTCCTTAAACTCCACCAACTCATTAGGCTGTCCCAAGTGAGGAGGGAGCATGGGGCAGGCACAAAAGATTCTTTCTCTCCTTGCCCTCCCACAGTCATTAGTTGACTCAATTTCATCTGCTCCCTGCCATGTGCTTATTTACATTTGATTTCTGATTGACCTGATAAGGACTGGATGGGGTCAGCCAAAGGACCAGCTGTGGCCTGGGGCCATAAAACACCCTGATCTGTGTTTAAAGAAGGTCCCAGAAATCAGTGGGAATATTAGCCATGATTAATTTGTTCCGCTAATTTCAGTGATTTTTCCCTAAGCATAACTAAATGCACTTGGGGAAAAGGAATCCTCAATCTGAATATTGTATTGACAGTTCTGTGTCAGCAAAAACTTCAGAAGAAAAGGATTTAGGGGTAGTGATTTCTGACAGTCTCAAAATGGGTGAACAGTGCAGTCAGGTGGTAGGGAAAGCTAGTAGGATGCTTGGCTGCATAGCTAGAGGTATAACAAGCAGGAAGAGGGAGATTATGATCCTGCTATATAGAGTGCTGGTGAGACCACATTTGGAATACTGGGTTCAGTTCTGGAGACCTCACCTACAAAAAGATATTGACAAAATTGAACGGGTCCAAAGACGGGCTACAAGAATGGTGGAAGGTCTTAAGCATAAAACGTATCAGGAAAGACTTAATGAACTCAATCTGCATAGTCTGGAGAACAGAACGAAAAGAGGGGACATGATCAAAACATTTAAATATATTAAAGGGTTAAATAAGGTCCAAGAGGGAAATGTTTTTAATAGGAAAGTGAACACAAGAACAAGGGGACACAATCTGAAGTTAATTGGGGGAAAGATCAAAAGCAACATGAGAAAATATTATTTTACTGAAAGAGTAGTAGATCCTTGGAACAAACTTCCAGCAAACTTGGTAGATAAATCCACAGTAACTGAATTTAAACATGCCTGGGATAAACATATATCCATCTTAAGATAAAATACAGAAAATAGTATAAGGGCAGACTAGATGGGCCATGAGGTCTTTTTCTGCCGTCAGACTTCTATGTTTCTATGTTTCTATGTAACTAAGTTTGCTGCTGATTAATGTTTTTATTTCATTCAATCTTCCCAAGATTTCAGAGCAATATGCACAATTCTCATTCTCTCATCTTTACAACTAGCAGATTACATTGTAATATCACAATATTTCTCAGAATCCTTTGCGGCAAAGATGGAGCTCCATGTCAATAAAAGTCTCGATACAAAATAATCTCTGATTATGTCTTTTTCTGTTGATAAACACACTGAACCTTCTTGGCAGCAAAAGTAACCCATGGCTAAATTTAGCTACAATGTTTTCATGTCCCAGAATTAAATCCTGGCAGCAGATCAAATATTCCAAGTTTTGAATCCAGGGAGTGGCAGAGAAATCTTGTGAGTTATGACCAAGGGATTTCTGATAAATCATCATGAAAAGCACTTCTTAAACTAAACAACTAGAAAAACAAAGGTAGAATGAACATACAAAAGGTGAAAAATGGGCAAAGACTTGAATTTCAACTTGGAAGATAGTTAACAGAAAAACATTTACACTGTTTTCACTCCTTCTGCTAAGAATTGTTGCTAACCGAGTTGTCGAAGTGTGGAACTCATTACCGGACTCCATAGTGTCATCCCCAAACCCCCAACACTTTACCCTTAGATTATCTACAGTTGACCTATCCAGATTCCTAAGAGGTCAGTAAGGGGCGAGTACAAGTGCACTAGAGTGCCTTCCGTCCCCTGTCCTATTGCTCTCCTATATCTCCTATACCTTTCTTCTATTCCTATCTCTCTTCTTCTATTCTTTCATTGATATGTTCTATTACTATACCTTCTTTTCTATTATTTCTTAGATATATTTTGCTATGAGTATCTCCTCTATAACCTTCATCATGTATTTTACTATGTGTATGTAGATATATACTCACTAAAACCCTCATTGTGTATTGGACTAAATAAATAAACAAACAAACAAACAAACAAACAAATAAATAAATAAATAAAATTATGTGCTGCATCCATAACATGCTATTTTTTCTTTAGTGAATTTTACTATTTGGTGACCAATCCTGAACCAACTAAATCAGCCAGTGTTCCTTGAACCAATGCCAACATTTACAATAAGTGTAACTGATTGCAGCATTGTTTGAATAATAATTGACAAATTATCCCAGGGGAACATTTACTTTTCAAAATTCAGACTTATTATGGGATTATCATCAACATACTAATCACAACATATAAAGAAATAAAGATTTAACCATTCTTAACAAATCCTAGGAAATCATAATAGTAGTACTAAACTCTGCCCAGATGCTAATATTTGTGTAAATCTTTACATCAATTACTTGAGGAATAAGTTCCTTAGTACATTACTTTAATAACGTTGAATCCAGACTAAGTGGATTTCATAAGAACTGACTGAAAATTTAAATTCAGGTGTTCTGTGTTACACTGTGAACCTTTTCTCTTGACAGTACAATTCATGATTTGACTTTTGTGTTGCATTGGATGAAGTATTGGTATCTTTGATGCAGGCTCATCTTGATAATGCAGGTGGCAGGTTTTATACATATGTAACCTACTGCTATCATAGAAACATAGAAGACTGACGTCAGAAAAAGACCTCATGGTCCATCTAGTCTGCCCTTATACTATTTCCTGTATTTTATCTTAGGATGGATATATGTTTATCCCAGGCATGTTTAAATTCAGTTACTGTGGATTTACCAACCATGTCTACTGGAAGTTTGTTCCAACGATCAACTACTCTTTCATTAAAATAATACTTTCTCATGTTGCTTTTGATCTTTCCCCCAACTAACTTCAGATTGTGTCCCCTTGTTCTTGTGTTCTCTTTCCTATTAAAAACACTTCCCTCCTGAACCTTATTTAACCATTTAACATATTTAAATGTTTTGATCATGTCCCCTCTTTTTGTTCTGTCCTCCAGACTATGCAGATTGAGTTCATTAAGTCTTTCCTGATACGTTTTATGCTTAAGACCTTTCACCATTCTTGTAGCCCGTCTTTGGACCCGTTCAATTTTGTCAATATCTTTTTGTAGGTGAGGTCTCCAGAACTGAACACAGTATTCCAAATGTGATCTCACCAGCACTCTATATAGCGGGACCACAATCTCCCTCTTCCTGCTTGTTATACCTCTAGCTATGCAGCTAAGCATCCTACTTGCTTTTCCTACCGCCTGACTGCACTGTTCACCCATATTGTGACTGTCAGAAATCATGTTCCTTTTATGTTTCTGTAAAAGGATTTTACTTTCCCATCCCCAAATCTGAGTATAAAAATGTTTCGGAATACATATTGCAGAGTATGCAGCAAAAGGATATATTTCCAAATATAACTTATTTATCAGCAATTAAAAAAATAAATAAATTAGTCTTCTTTCCAATCAGAGTAAACTGCTATAAATTTGAATAAGTTTTTCCATTCTGTGAAAGAAAATTAAACTTACCTCTTGGATTTTCTTCCAAAGAATTAAGGTGTCTTAGATATAATTTGCCTTTCTTGGTGAGCCAAGATCTTCCACCACCTCCACTGTTCTTGCTACAAATGTCTTTGTAATTAGATAGGAGCTCATTTTGGTACTGATTGTATTCTGCCCTTAATCTGATAATAGGCTCAGCATATTGGAACAGGTCAGGTGTTCAGAATTAACCTCAAAGTCCAAAGTAAACTCAGACAGATGGCATATTTGGGAAAGTTGATCATTACTCATCAGTACGATAAACAAGCATATGATGTAAATTAAAAAAAAAAAGATGACTAGTTTGATTACCTGAAAGATTCCATGGCCATTGAATGAGATTGACTGATGAGTTTACACATCTTTTATTAGACATTTATCCTGTTTCCTCTAGGAAAGTTAGAAATTTGCTATACCAATGTACAGTCTGAGAATGAAGCATCCATCAAGTCAAGTTCAATTCTTATAAACTTGAGTGGATGCTTCCTTGTGGTTTTCTTGATACCAGTAGGAATACACAAATTATTTATTCTTGCCTTCTTTGGCAATGATTTATGGCTTTCCAATTTAATCTATAGCTGTACAATGTAGTAACGATCTTCCAATCAAATAGTTAGCCAAACGGCCCTATTTATATGAACCAAGCTCAGCAAGGTGCTGCTATTTGGTATGATAGAGATTGTTCATGCACCCCAAATCTATTGCCAGGATTCATTCCCGGAATACATTGAATTATTAGAAAATGACCTTTCAGCCAGGAATACTGCATTTATATTAACAATTCAATTATTATGCAATGTCACAACATAATTAAGTTTAGGAGGGAAGTTAAGTTTTTTCCAGTCATTGTGTATACTTGTGTATATAAGGCATGTGTGTTTATGGGGGGGAAGAGCAAGTGAGAGAAAGCTATTTCTGTGTCCTAGTTGGATGAAGGTCAAATTCAGGTTAAATTTATGACATAGCTTCTCTCTGGCATTAGTTTTCTAAAGGTACTTAGTGGCTTAATGTGAAGAGAGCTAAGTAGGTATCAGGATGCACAATGCATTCCCCATGTTTTGACCCAATCATAGTATTTCTATTTTATCAGCAATATATGATAATATCCAAAGTATATAACTTTTTTTTTACTAATATTAAATCTTTACATGGATACTAATTCCTTAGTTAATGACAGGAGACTACAGCGCCTCATAAATCTATATTGTTAGAACCTGTGAAAAGCTACGGTCTCAGTTTATCTCAGCAGTAATATTCAGCGGCTAATTCAATAATATAGATTTCATGAAATATGACTTCTTATTTCTTACAGAGAAAGAGAAGCTCTCCTGCACACTCAGCAGCTTTTGATACTAGACATACTGCTTTTGGGAGTGGGTGGAACATATTTTTAATTGGGAGTGTTTATAGTTTCCAGCAAAATGCAGTAGATCTTCATTGCTGTTTTAAGACAGCTGCAGCTTTCCCTTATAAATGGAGATGCGAATCTTAGAAACTTGTCCAGGGACATCAAACACCTTTAAAATACAGGCTAACATGTATGTTCTCAAATCTGACAGATGCTAATTAAAATGGATGCTTTATTTATTTATTTATTAGTTTGATTTATATGATGCCCAACTCCCTAAGGACTCTGGAAGGCTGCATGTTAAGTACAAAGCAGTTAATTTATGATGATGATATACATAATAACATTACCAGAAGGCAAAATTTAGTACCTCTGTTTTGTTTCATTCTTTTTCAGACATTTCCCTATTTAGTCAATGGTCTCTTTGATTCAATTTTCTAGCCAGCACTACAAAATGAAGACCATGCTTTAGATATGGTTTTTGCTAGAGGAAAATATCCAAAGATACTTCACCAGAAGAGCCCTTCACTCCTCCACTCGAAACAGAATACCCTACGAGACTAGACTTTCAATCCTGGGCCTAGAAAGTTTAGAACTAAAACGCCTTAAACAAGATCTAAGTATTGCCCACAAGATCATATGCTGCAACGTCCTGCCTGTCGGTGACTACTTCAGCTTCAACAACAACAACACAAGAGCACACAATAGATTTAAACTTAATATTAACCACTCCAAACTTGACTGTAAAAAATATGACTTCAGTAACCGAGTTGTCGAAGTGTGGAACTCATTACCAGACTCCATAGTGTCATCCCCAAAAATGGGCAAAGACTTGAATTTCAACTTGGAAGATAGTTAAGAGAAAAACATTTACACTGTTTTCACTCCTTCTGCTAAGAATTGTTGCTAAACGAGTTGTCGAAGCGTGGAACTCATTACCGGACTCCATAGTGTCATCCCCAAACCCCCAACACTTTACCCTTAGATTATCTGCGGTTGACCTATCCAGATTCCTAAGAGGTCAGTAAGGGGTGAGTACAAGTGCACTAGAGTGCCTTCTGTCCCCTGTCCTATTGCTCTCCTATATCTCCTATACATTTCTCCTATTCCTATATCTCTTCTTCTATTCTTTCATTGATATGTTCTATTACTATACCTTCTTTTCTATTATTTGTTAGATATACAGTGGTACCTCGGTTCTCGACCACAATCCGTTCCAGAAGTGTGGTTGAGAACCGATTTGGTTGAGAACCGAATTAATTTATCCCATAGGAAATAATGGAAATGGATTTAATTGGTTCCCAGCCCATTGATTTGCTGGGAACCAATTACATCTACAGTATTTCCTCTATTTCCTATGGGATAAGGATCTGAGGGGACGGGGTGAGAGGGAATGGGAGTCGGAATCCCGACATGCCCCTCCTGGCCGCCCTCTTAACAGCCTCCCAGTCTCTACCTTGTAACTGCTCCAAGCTGCAGGAAGGGTAGGGCTGGCTGCAATACCAGCAGTTTTGGGGGGCTCCTTTCCTCAGCGGTTCAGTTCGGTACCTCCAGGCAGCTGCACCAACTTTTTCCTTCCCAGCAGCGACGGCTCCGGCGGCTTACCTTCATCACATGACGTTCCTGACGCTGCTCCTCCTCGTAGGGAAGCCGCCTGAGCCGCCGCCGCTGGGAAGGAAAAAGTTGGTGCAGCTGCCTGGAGGTACCGAACTGAACCGCTGAGGAAAGGAGCCCCCCGAAGCTGCCGGTATTGCAGCCAGCCCTACCCTTCCTGCAGCTTGAAGCAGTTACAAGGTAGAGACTGGGAGGCTGTTAAGAGGGCGGCCAGGAGGGGTGTGTCGGGATTCCGACTCCCATTCCCTCTGACCTCGTCCCCTCAGATCTTACATTTCGGATAGTAAACAAAATTTTCTGTTCAGTATCCGAATTTTTGTTTGGATACCGAAGCAAATTTTTGCAGAAAATTTTGTTTGAAATCCGAAATGTATGAAAACCGAGGCGTTTGAGAACCGAGGTAGCACTGTATTTTACTATGAGTATCTCCTCTATAACCTTCCTCATGTATTTTACTATGTGTATATAGATATATACCCACTAAAATCCTCATTGTGTATTGGACAAAATAAATAAATAAATAAGTGATAGTTTGCTACCGCTATTGAAACTGGGATCTTAGCAGAGTACAAATTCTAATATTCTCTTGACAGTCTTGAAAGCTGTATTATGCAAAGCACAGAAAAGGGTGTTATATTGTGCAAGAAAGAAGTCGCGGGACATAGGAACAATTCAGGACCTTTATTAATACTAGTTGGATTTCAATGTAAACTGCCGGCTGGCTGCAGAGAAGTTGTTTTAAAGGGATTGCCAGCAACTGAGTTGGCCACTGACAGGTTATTTCTCCCTCCACTAGATTAGCTGATCAGCGGCAGCTATGCAAATCCATGCTACGTATGGCGGGACGTAACACTCCTTCTCTCTTAGTCTGTGGATATTCATTATACATATTCATATACAATATGTAATCATGCAGGTAGGCGGGGTGCTGTACAGTCCTACTGAGCCTGTGCGATTCATTAGTCCTTGGGAACTTGCGGGCGGCGGACATGCCTTCTGTTGCGCCACTCTCCTTCTCCTGTAAAAATATCTAGAACCTGCCACTGGGCGTGGTGGCCTCATCCCTCTGGTCCCAGATGATGATGCTGGTCTCTGATTACTCTTGGTAGATTTCTGCTCACCTCACCTGGGGTTGAGCTTAGGGTTTTTGGTCACTATTAGAGAGGGCTGGTTCCAGCCACGGGCTGCCATTCCTGCCGCCACCAGAACAGCACTGGGAGCGTGCACGTGGACACATGATACACGATTCAGCTTTTGTGCATGCACAGAAGCAGAAGTTCATGCGAGGACATGTGATTTCCGGATTTTTGCTTCCGCGAATGTGTAGAAGCAAAATTGCTGGAAACAGTGAAAAGCAGGTAACTAATCCCTCCCCCTTTGCCCACCTGCTGCCTCCCCTACCACGAGTGGCAGCTCTATTGCGACCGGCAGCTCTGCTGCTCGTGGCCGGAGCACTGCTGCAAGCGGCGGCTTTGCCGCTCATGGCCTGAGTGCTTCCACGCCCGCTGCTTGACTTGCCCTTTTCTATGGATGGTGCTTGCATGCGGCCCCAAACTCCAGCCGCGCAACTTATTCTGTTTTCTCCATTTATTATTTATTTATTTATTATTTGGATTTGTATGCCGCCCCTCTCCGAAGACTCGGGGCGGCTCACAACAAGTGTAAAACAAATCATAAATAATTCAATTAATTAAAATATTTAAAGATTTAAAAAACCCCATATACTAACAGACACACACACAGGCATACCATCTATAAATTAAATGTGCCCAGGGGGAGATGTTTAGTTCCCCCATGCCTGACGGCAAAGGTGGGTTTTGAGGAGTTTACGGAAGGCAGGAAGAGTAGGGGCAGTTCTGATCTCCAGGGGGAGTTGGTTCCAGAGAGTCGGTGCCGCCACAGAGAAGGCTCTCCCCATGGGGCCCGCCAACCGACATTGTTTAGTTGATGGGACCCGGAGGAGGCCCACTCTGTGGGACCTAATCGGTCGCTGGGATTCGTGCGGCAGAAGGCGGTCTCGGAGGTATTCTGGTCCGATGCCATACCACGTGGCCGGAGTTTGGGCAGGCCAATGTTGTTGCTGGCGCCAACTTCCACTTTACATGCCACAGCGAGATTCGGCTGCTGCGCATGTGCAGCAACTGAAATCTTGTATGGACATCCTTCCAGAAGCAATATTTTGCCAATGTTTTGCTTCTGTGCATGCAGTCTTAACCAGGGTGTTCTGGGAGTTTCCCATTCCAGTGAGTCATGCGGGGAGGAGCCAGTCATGTTTCTTCGCAAGGCGTGCAAGTTGCTATCTATTCTGTAATTTCCTGGTCAAGATTGGGCCATCACAGGTAGCTTCTGGCCAGTGTTTCATTTGCACTCTCCCAGGATACCCTGTGTGTAGAGTTTCTTGAAGTCTTTTCTGCAAACTTTGGGGTACTATGACTCTTTCCCTGCACAGCAGACAACTCTTTAAAACTGACAGTTCCATCTGTTTGTTTAGAAATGTTTTGAATTCTTTTCCCACGTCCTTTTGCAGCCATCCCCTTAACACCCAGTTGATGACTCTGGCCAATACTTTGACCCTGGTTGTATAGGCGGCAATGTCCCAGGGAACGTAGTGTTCCTTGAGCATTGTTTGCAAGATCGTCCAAGATATGGATTTGATATCCATGGAAGCTACCAAGCTTTGAACCATTTTATACATTTTTGGCCCACAGTAGCTGAGGAAGAAGCCCTTCTTCCTATTATTGGAAAGATCCTGGAAATTGTTCACTTCCAGGAACATACAGAAATGGCTCATGTAGGTCTGTCATTCTTTCGTCTTCAGGTGTTAAAATACAGGAGTGGCAGAGGTTTGAGTTGCCATCCTCAAGTTTGGCCGGAGCAAGTTGGTGTTTGCTTCTAAGATGGCCATAAAGGCCACGAGGTGCCTTTGTCCTGTTGTCCTTCTTCAACCACTTTGTCACCAGCACCTTTATTAGTATTAGCTGGATTCCAATGTGAACTGCTGGTTGGCTGCAGGGAAGCTGCTTTTAAGGTCTTGCAGGCAACCGAGCCGGCCACTGATAGCAGTTTATTTCTCCCACTGCTAGATTAGCCAATCAGCGGCAGCTATGCAAATCCATTCTATCTATGACTCCACATAACAAAGGGGAAGAAATATAGTAAACTAGAGAAGTTAAAAACAGGAGGAGGGGGAGGAGAAGGTAGTCTAACCCTTTGCTACTGTTTGCACTTGCGCACTTGCCTGCTTGCACAACCCTTCTGTGCATATGCAGAAGCATCCTGGGTGAATGGGCGGAGCCTCCCGCTGTGGTGCTACCAGTTCGCAGAACCAGGCCGAACCAGGAGCAACGCACCACTGCTATAAGTCTTATTTTTATCCATATACAACCAACAGAATATCACTCCTGGTGTAACTGCTCACTCTTGACAAACATGCTAGGCATTCCATTTATTTTCACGTGTGTTACGTCTGCCATATCCTACTGTTACTACATTTAGCAACTAACCACCAATTCTGTATTTGTACAAAATATTGTATAATTAAAACATATACATTTTATATAAATCAACACGTTTTCTTTCTTACTTTGAAGTACTTTTGCGGAAGAGGCAAAAACTGGCCTATATATCCTTTCTGGCACAAAACTCTATTGCACTTCCCAAAATGTGCTCATTGTTTCTCCTTTGAATGAAATGTGTTCTAAACACCTTCCCAGGTACAGTTAACAGTCTAATTTCTCTTTATTTTTTTCTTTGTCAGGTACTTATTTATTTTATTCATTTATTTATTCATTTGTCCAATACACAAATACATAGGAAGAAAAATAGACATGTGATAATATAAAAGAGGGTGAAAGTGAACTTAGAGGAGAGGATATATGAAAGGAAGAGAATATATAAGATAGGTGAAAGAAAGGAAAGACAATTGGACAAGGGACAAAAGGCACACCAGTGCACTTATGTACGCCCCTTACTGGCCTCTTAGGAACCTGGAGAGGTCAATCGTGGAGAGTCTAAGGGAGAAGTGTTGGGGGTTAGGGGTTGACACAATTGAGTCAGGTAATGAGTTCCATGCTTCGATAACTCGATTGTTGAAATCATATTTTTTACAGTCAAGTTTGGCGCAGTTCGTATTAAGTTTGAATCTGTTGCGTGCTCTTGTGTGATTGCGGTTGAAGCTGAAGTAGTCATTGACTGGTAGGACGTTGCAGCATATGATCTTGTGGGCAATACTCAAATCGTGTTTTAGGCGCCGTAGTTCTAGGCTTTCAAGGCCCAGGATTGTTAGTCTATTTTCGTAGGATATTCTGTTTTGAGTGGAGGAGTGAAGGGCTCTTCTGGTGAAATATCTTTGGACATTTTCTAGGGTGTTGATGTCTGAGATGTGCTATAGGTTCCAGACAGATGAGCAGTAGTCTAGGATGGGTCTGGCAAAAGTTTTGTAGGCTCTTCACACATAAGTTAAACAAATCATAGAACCATCCCATAAACAACCCCGCTTAATATTTCAAAACATTTCCAGTCGCAATACCTATGGTCAAGATCTCACAATTTTCTAGCATACTTTTCATCCATTCTTCCTTGGACACTAACATATAAACTAAACTGGTTTCCATTCCACTCTTTGATATACTGTCTCCTTCATTTCAACATAATTTTGTCTCCTTTTTGCTCATCAAATAATCACCCTCATTCACACTTCTACATTATCCACTGGATTTGCAACTATCATCACATTGTGATTTCTTACTTTCATATGCACACAGATTACACAATTAGTAAAAGTGCTTTCAATTTCATTTAACAGGAAGGTCAAATTTAAATGTTCCTGCTTGATTGAGGAAAGGGCTTGAGTATTGTTACCCAAAGAAAAAACACATTTAGTCAATGCTGATGCTCTGCTTTATATCATACATTTTAACTCTTTCTGGGAGAGAAATTGCCAAACAATGAGAACAATAACGAAAATTGTAGGTGCTCTGTCAATAGAAAATTTTAAGAAGCGATTTATCTGAATTGGTGTGAGGTCTCCTATTTAAGCAGGAGGTGGATTAGAAAACCTACAAGGTTCATTCCAACCCTATTATAGTCTATGTTTTATAATTAAATCTACCCATTTGCTTTCCTGCATCCACTCACCATGGTCAGAAAACTTTTATTCAGAACCCTGTATCTTTACCAAATATTCACATAGAGCATATCCTTCTTTCATTTATAGAGTTAATTTGTGCAATTTACTACTTATTCCTTTTATGGTCTGTTGTGGTTAGCTCTTGCCCAGCTCCTGCCCCAAGGACTGTGGATCTGGGGGAGACATCCACATGCTGCAGGACTGTTTTGCCCCCAGTGGAATCTGATGATGAAGGCTCCTCTGACCAAGAAGACATGAGTGACAGGGAGGAGGAGAGTGTGGCAGACAGCTCAGAAGGAGATCAATTATCTAGCTCCTCCTTGGATTCAGAACAAGAGTTAATGATACAGCCACGCATGCGGAGAGTGATGCATAGGCAACAACAACTGAGAGATTATTATCAAAGAAAATGAGGCCACCTGTGGTTGGGTGGGGCTGTGGTAATTAGTGAGGCTGCTATAAATAGCAGTCTGTGGGTTGGGCCATTGTGGAGAATTATCTGATCGTTGTGTTTCGTGACTGCTTTACTGACTTTGACCTTTTGTGTGCTGATTTTCCCCCGCTTTGAAACTAAACCAGAACAAAGTGTGTGTGTCACTTTGTGAAAGAAGAAGGACTGTGAATTGCCTCACAGCTGCAAGCTAAGTATCACAGAACTGATAAGGGACTTGTACAAATTACCAGTTTGTTTGGAGACGAGTGCTCTTTGCTATACCAAAAGAGGGCTTAGTTTAAAGTGACTTTTCATTATAAAGAACATTGTTTTGAATTTTCAAACGTGTGTGTGTCTGAAATTTGTACCTGTGAATGTTTAGGAGAAGTCTACCAGAGACCCCGACAGAACATGGTCCAACCTTCCATATGCTGTGGTGATAGTAGGACCCTGTGAACTCTTAGATATTGATTTTTGTTGCCATTATAGCTTTGGTCAGTCAAAGCTTCACATAATGCTTTTAATAAAATAAAGAAGGCAAAGCTTAAATTGCTAAGATTAATTATAACTGTGTCACATGCAACATTTCCTGCCAACGGAAAGGACACTTCCATTCAGTGGAACATGTCAGAACTAAAATAAGATTCCAGTTTTAACTCAAGCATATTCACACTATTCTATATAACCTAAGCTAACCTAAGTCTGCATCCCTCCCATCTGTGAGTACAATACAGTATGTTCCCCACAAGTAAACATACCAAGTTTTTTCAAAAGAAAACTTCACTGATGTTACAAAAAATCTTCCACTAATGACCACAATGGTCCCCAGAAGTTTTGTTGTAATGCATCGTGCTCATAAGTTGAGATGCCATGGATTCAGTTTTACAACCATTTTTAGATTCTATAGATATAAAATGAGTCACTGCAATCTTTAAGTAAATCAGATAGTGTTAAGCAAATCCAGGATATCTAATTTGTGTTTTCTGCCAGAAGCCAACAAAGGTACCAGAAACACACAAAAACATTGCAAACCATAGTCATGTGACTATGGGATGCTGCAACTGATTGTAAATATGAGCCAGTTGCCAAACACCCAAAATGTTATCACATGATCATAGGTCATGTGTCAACATGCATGCAAGTTATAATTTCAAGGACAGGTCATAAATAGATATTTTTTTAAAGTCTGTTGTAACTTTGAATAGTAATTAAGTGAGCAGTCATAATTCAAGAACTAGTGATACCTTCAGTGATTGGTTCTGCTAACATGAAAGAGAAACCATCTGAACGGGACAGTAAGTATGAGGGCTGAAACTACAAAGCAAGAACCAATTATTATCCATCAAGATGTAGCAGCCGGTTAGGTCCCACAGAGTTGGCCTTCTCCGGGTCCCGTCGACTAAACAATGTCGGCTGGTGGGACCCAGGGGAAGAACCTTCTCTGTGGCGACCCTGACCCTCTGGAACCAGCTCCCGCCAGAGATTAGGACTGCCCTAACCCTCCTTGCCTTTTGTAAACTTCTTAAAACCCACCTCTGCCGTCAGGCACGGGGGAACTGAGACATCTCCCCTTGCCTATGTAGTTTTATGTATGGTATGTTTGTGTGTATGCTTTTTAAATAATGGGTTTTTTAGGCTTTTAATGTTAAATTGTTATTTAGACTTTTAATATTAGATTTGTTATTGTATATTGTTTTATCACTGTTGTGAGCCACCCCGAGTCTTTGGAGAGGGGCGGCATACAAATCTAATAAGTAAGTAAGTAAGTAAGTAAGTAAGTAAGTAAGTAAGTAAGTAAGTAAGTAAGTAAGTAAGTAAATAAATAAATAAATATTCAAAAAATGTGGAACAGATAAACCGCAAGATTTAAATATGGAAGCTATAGGCATCCCAAGCTAGCCACAATGACAGAACAAAGATACACATTTAGAGAGATTACAGTGCAAATTAGGCATCTATATATTGTATTTGTGCACTGAAGGGTGTATGTTTGAATGAAGTCTGCATATACATATGATGGAAAAACAAGATTCCAACTAAATATACTGTATATTGTGTGTATATTCTCGTATTTATGCAGTAGTCAGTCTTGCTGCATTTATTTTTGTCTACAGTAAATAAACCCACCTAGCCATCCTAAAACTGCTGTTACTGAATGTGGGGAGAGGGAATTTCTAGAGATATTTATAGTAATATCTAATATGAAGTCTGACCAAGATTCCTCTTTTCAGTTTGCAAAAGTTGCAAAGGAACTTCATTCCTTCCTTCTCTCAGAAGGTATAGTTAATAGACCCAATTGACTCTTGCCAAAGGTATTCTGAGGTTCCTTGTCAAAAAGAAATCATGAATTCTCTTCCTTCACTACTTTGCTATTTATACTTAGGCTAGAGACACTGAAACAGAAGAAGCCTCTGTATGGTGATGGTATGTATATAAAACAGTCAAGATGGCATGGACACCATACAATTAAAACCTTGTACTTTATGTCTCTGCAGTGAAATCAGTAGGATTTAAATGAGCCTAATTTAAATTTCATTGGGTTTAATGGCCTTACCCTGGATACAGAATCTGTATCTATTTTATCCAAGTCTACACTAACTAAATTTAAATAATTACCGCCTTTAAAAAAAAATGATCCTTCCAAATTTATCATGATGGTAAGATAAATAATTTTGACTTCTTTATTGATCTTAGAATATAGAAACATTATATTACCCAATGATTTGTAAATGTCAACAACAGGAAAAACTATAATTGCAATAACAGTGTTTATTTACAGCCTAGTGCATAACAACCAATCAAACACAACCAAGTGCATAACAACTAATTAAACAAAATTTAAAAAGCAGAATGTCAACAACAATGTCCAAATCTTTACACAATAGAATCACAAATTATAACAACATATTAAAAATTAATTTGCAGTCACCAGAACACTAAGACCAATTTAAAAAGGGCCGTCCTGTCCCTTATTAAAATTGCTAAAGGAGAAGTTCAATTAGATAAAAATCCATAAAATAATATGTAAATATAAAATATGATCCTTGCTAAGGATCATATTTTATAGCTTCATTCAGCCATGGTTTCTTTTCCCCCCCATTATACCTGGACTGATATATGTTTAAACCTTTAAAAAATAAATTAAACATTGTTAGGCAGGGGTGGGCTGCTTCCTGGATAGGAGGGAACGCAGTGGGGTAGCGAAAATGGAGCTCCACCCCAGAGTATCCAATTTGCATTGGAAGATGTTGAAAGAAAATGCAGGGTGTCCTGCATAAGCCACGCCCACAGTGTGGTAGTAAAAATTTTGGTAGCCCTTCACTGTTGTTAGGTTACTCATTCCACATTTTGGTGACCACATCCCACAAAGCTTTTTAAATTGAAGAGATTAAGGGAGTAGATGATGTGGATCAAAATAACAGAGATTACCTAGTGTACCTAAGGAAGATGAAATTTAGAAAGAGGACATCAGAAAAGGTAAAATGGAGTCTTGTTTGCATGGTTCTAAAGACCCAAAGAACAGATGTTTATACAAATAGTCCTCGACTTACAACCACAATAGAGTGCAAAACTTCCGTTGTTAAGTGAGACATTTGCTCCATTTTATGTACTTTCTTGTCACATTTATTAAGTGAATCACTTCAGTTGTTATTTAGTAACAGGGTTGTTAAGTGAATCTTTGCTTGTCAGAAAATCACAAAAAATATGATATCAGGATACTAATACTGTCATAAATATGAGTCATTTGCTGACTCTCTGAATTTTGATCACATGACCACAGAAATGCTACAATGGTCATAAATGTGAAAAATGGACATGTCAATTTTTAGTATTGTAATTTTGAATGGTCACTAAACAGACCTTTGTAAATTGAGGACTACCTGTATTGGATCCTTACTCTAAGATGGAGCCACTGAAAGAAACAATAGTGCTTAAAAGTTTAACAGAGCCAGCATATTGCCTCCACAATCTGGATCCTCATTTTACCCACCTTGGAAGGATGGAAGGCTGAGTCAACCTTGAGCTGGCGATGAGATTTGAACCACTGACCTGCAGATCTAGCAGTCAGCTGTAGTGGCCTGCACTGCAGTAGTGCATTCTACCCACTGCACCACCCAACCAACAATGGCCTTTCTGAGTTTGCTTCAGCTTATGTTGACTAGTATTCCCAAGATAATTTGAAATATATATTGTAAGTAATATGGACAAAGTTGACCTTTCAGGAGTTGTTGTAAAATAACCATGGGTTATTTTATACTGGTTTCCTCTCTTAACAATTCTGCCCTCCCAACATTTTCCCAGTTTATTATCAGCACTCTCAAGAAGGAAGGTGGCTGTAATTCGGAGATGGATAAGTGGCACTGTTTTTTTGGCCACCTTTTACAATAAATCTCCAGATATCAGCAGGATATATTTTCTTAGTGAGCAAAAGGGGAGGGATCAGCATTGTCACTGCAGCCAAATCAAGTATAAAATAGTTTCCAGCCAGACTGTTCGAAAGTTCTCTGCTGAAACTGTCTGCTATAAGAAGGAAGTGGTGAATTCAGTACAGCTAAGTGGCGACATGTCTGAGTTAGAGCAGCTGATGCAGGACTTCATACCGTCTGCAAGACATATTCTACAAGAGAACTATAGCAACCTTCTCAAAGTGGCAGATTATTGTGACAGCAACTATGAGCAGGTGAGTTACAGTGGGGGAGAAGTCAAGGACAGACTAGCTTGAGCTAGCCTGGAGAGTAACTCTGGAGTATCCTGGCTGGGGAAATGCAATATCTGGGCTAGGTTTTCAGGCAGCAGGGGGAAATGAGCAAGGTAGCACCTGTATTAACTATAACATTGCAAAACATGCTGAAGAACATCTTGAATCTGTATGGGAAGTTGAGACTTTCAGTACTCTCAATTGCTAATGTAAATTGGGGAGCCTGGTGGCAATGAAGGAGGAACTGAAAACACCTAAAGCAAGCGTGGGAAAATTGTAGTTTTTGCCACCTTTTTACTGTGGCTGATATAGTTTCCAGAATTGTGACTCAAAGATTCACTGCCAAGTTTGGTGAAAAATCACAAATTTCAGCAATGCAACATTTTGATATTTTTTTAAAAAAAAATCAAAAATAAAGATTGAAATGAGCACTTTTGTGTGTCTTCTTTGTTTTTTTCCTATCCCATTCCAAAACTACATAAAATTTTCGTCATTCTTCTTTGGGTAATATCACTGTATTTTTTGCCATAACTCTTAGAATTAAAATATTTTGATTGCTGAATGTCTGTCCCAAGCTAAGTTGGAGAAATATGTTATAAATAATATTTATTTTATTTATTCATTCATTTTATTTGTTTTGTCAAGTATGTATTGGTGGTATACAAAGATATAATAATATTTATATACATGATACTAGTAAAAGAGAAACTTTAGGACAGGGGACGGAAGGCACTCTGGTGCACTTATGCATGCCCTTTACTGACCTCTTAGGAATCGGGAGAGGTCAATAGTGGTTAGTCTAAGGGTAATGTTTTGGGGGTTAGGTGAGGATACTAGTGAGTTCCATGCATCAACTACTCGGTTACTAAAGTCGTATTTCCTGCAGTCAAGTTTAGAGTTTACTTTAAGTTTGTATCTGTTGTGTGCTTGTGTGTTGTTGTGGTTGAAGCTGAAGTAGTTGTTGACAGGAAGGACATTGTAGCAGATGATTTTGTGGGCTATGCTTAGATTGTGTTTAAGGTGACGTAGTTCTAAGCTTTCTAAATCTACGATTGTAAGTCTAGTTGCGTAGGGTATTCTGTTTCCAGTAGAGGAGTGGAGGGCTCTTCTAGTAAAGTATCTCTGGACATTTTATAGAGTGTTTGTCCAAAATGCAGTGTGGGTTTCAGACAGATGAGCTGAATTCAAGGATTGGTCTGGCGAAAGTTTTGTATGCTCTGGTTAGTAGTGTGAGATTACTGGAGCAGAAGCTACGTAGGATTAGGTTAACAACTCTTGAAGCCTTTTTGGCAATGCTGTTGCAGTGGGCTTTGGCACTTAGGTCATTTGATATGAGTATTCCAAGGTCTTTTATGGAATGAGGGTTGTCTATAAGATCGTGTTTATTCAGCTTGTATTTGGTGTTCTGATTCCTTTTGCCAATGTGTAGGACAGAACATTTTTTTGGTTGAGATTTGGAGTTGCCAGATGTTTGATCATTCAGACAAGTTAAGGTCTTTTTGGAGAATAGCTGTATTGGTGGTGTTGAAAATTTTTACATCGTTGGTGAAGAGAACACAGTTGCTTGTAATGTGATCGCAAAGGTCATTTATATAGAGTATGAAGAGTGTTGGTCCAAGTACGCAGCCTTGGGGTATGCCGCTCTTAACCGGAACAGGATTAGATATGGCACTCCCTATATTGACAACTTGTTGTCTATTTGATAGGAACTCAGTTATCCATCTATGGAGGGATCCTAAGATGCTGTAGGATTTGAGTTTTAGAAGAAGTTTGTCATGAACTACTGAGTTGAAATATATTGAAATAGTTTGCTCAAGATCTGACACATAGGAATTTCCTAAAGTTTATAAATCCATAAAGTACTACAGTATTGCCTTTCTGTAGCCAATGAAATTGCATATGAGAACAGGAGGGGAGAAATTTTCCAAGTATTTTTTAAGAATAGAATTATTTCTCTTAGTAATAGTAACATTGATATTGCATGTTTCCACTGGAGCAGTTTCTTTAATGTCTTCCCTTCAGATTTAATTGAAATATGGGAAGGCCTGCAAATTGATGGACAGATGATGATACAAAGAAAACATGCCCTGGTCATAATATGTAACTAATGGTTGAAATATCAGTCACCATATTGATTGTCAGGGTTGATTTGGCTGATCTGAGTGGCTAGATGGCTATCTCTTTCCTTCCTCATCACTCCCTAATATGTGTCACTTCTAAATTGACACACTCAGTAGGGTAACCGTCCCAGATAGGACTGAACCAATCTTCGATCTACTAAATATATCGTGCAATATTATATTTGCTGGAATATATGTGAGACCATACTGCACTCTATTGCATCTACGTTTAGTCACAATGATGCCAAAATATTGTGTGACGACATGACACAAGGCTTTCATATCCCATTGCAATATCCCAGATTTTTATGAAAGATAAGGACTCAGCATTATTCATCACTCCCCCTCTACTTGACCCCTTGGTGGAGACTGAACATGTTGTGGATCCAGATGATCATGCAAATCCCTAATACAGTGGTACATCTACTTAGGAACTTAATTCGTTCCATGACCAGGTTCTTAAGTAGAAAAGCTTGTAAGAAGAAGCAATAGGAATCAATGTAAAACCAAATAATGTGTGGGATTGGGGAAACCACAAGGAGGGTGGAGACCCTGTTTCCTCCCAGGAAATTCCTAGAGAGGCCCCATGGAGGCTTCTCCCCACCTTTTCCAGTCCTGTTTCCTCCCAGGAGATTCCTAGAGGGGCCCCAAAGAGGCTTCTCACCGCCTTTTCTGGCCCGTTTCCTCCCAGGAGATTCCTACAGAGGCCCCACAGAGGCTTCTCCCTGTCTTTTCTGGTTACAGTTTCGGAGGCTCGAGTTTATAAGTGGAAAATGGTTCTTGAGAAGAGGCAAAAAAATCTTGACAACCTGGTTCTTACTTAGAAAAGTTCATAAGTACAGTACAGTGATCCCCCGATTATCGCGAGGGTTCCGTTCCAAGACCCCTTGCGATAATCGTAAACTCGCGATGTAGCGGCACGGAAGTAAAAACACCATCTGCGCATGCGCGTCCTGTTTTCCATGGCCGCACATGCGCAGATGGTGGAGTTTGCGTGTGGGCGGCGGGGAAGACCCCTTCGGCCGCCCAACAGCTGATCTGCTTCGCAGCGCGGCAGCAGCGAGGAGCCGAAGATGGGTTTTCCCCGTTGCCCAGGCAACGGGGAAACCCCAAGATCGCTTGCCGCTTGCCCGTTCGCCCGCCCGCCCGGCTCCTCACTGCTGCGGCGCTGCAAGCGAGCAGCCGGGCGGGCGGGCGAACGGGCAAGCGGCAAGCGATCTTGGGGTTTCCCCTTTGCCTGGGCAACGGGGAAACCCCAAGATCGCTTGCCGCTTGCCCGTTCGCCCGCCTGCTCGGCTGCTCGATTGCAGCAGCTGAGTCCTGAAGCCAGACGGCAAAGGCGAACTTCCGCGTTTGGCTTCGGGACTCAGCTGGGAAGCGGCGCTGGGGTTTCCCCACCGCCCACGCAAACTCCTCGCTGCCGCTCGCCCGCCCTTCGCCCGCCCACGCCGTTCGCTCGCGCCGCTTCCCAGCTGAGTCCTGAAGCCAGACGGCAAAGGTGAACTTTCGCGTTTGGCTTCGGGACTCAGCTGGGAAGCGGCGCTGGGGTCTTACTGGCCACCCACGCAAAGGGGAAACCCCGGCTCCTCGCTGATGCCCGCCGCTCGCCCTCCCGCCAGCAAGAGGGGGAAGACCCAGGGAAGCCGCCCAGCAGCTGATCTGCCCGGGGAACGCAAACTCCACCATCTACGCATGCGTGGCCATAGAAAAAAAGGGGCGCGCATGCGCAGATGGTGTTTTTACTTCCGGGTGGAAAAATCGCGATATAGCGATTAGCAATGATCGAGAGCGCGAAACTCGGGGGATCACTGTATAGGCGTTCTTAGGTAGAGTTACCACTGTAATCCTTATTTGTAACAATACAAATAACGTAGAAAACATGTAGAGCATGTCATATGAAGACAGGAATTATATTTAATTAACACAGGTTAGAATTTAGAAGTTAATGTTTGTGTAAGCCAGCTACTCGATAGTAGTGGTTGAAAATAATTGTTTTATTTTTCCAGGTAAGTCTGACAATGTAACATTTTTGATAGAGATGATTTTGGGAATCATGATATTATACAAATGAGAACACTTATGGCAGTGATGGTGAACCTTTTTACGCTCGGGTGCCAAAAGAGCATGCATGTGTGCTATTGTTCATGCGTGAGTGCCCATACCCATAATTCAATTCCCAGGGAGGGTGAAAACAGTTTCCCTTGCCCCCTGGAGGCCCTCTGGAAGCTGGAAACGGCCTATTTCCCAAATTCTGGTGGGCCTGTAGGCTTGTGTTTCACCCTCCCCAGGCTCCAAAAACACCCTCCCAGAGCTCTGCGAGCCAAAAATCAGCTGGCCGGCACACACATGCACATTAGAGCACAGCTCATGTGCCAGCAGATATGGCTCCATGTGCCACCTGTGGCACCCGTGCCATAGGTTCACCATCACTGACTTATGGTTTAAAGTCTCTTCCAATTTTGTGACTTCCAAATTGAGTACAACTGTTATACTTTCTATTCAAATTTATTTATTTGTTTGTTTGTTTGTTTGTTTATTTATTCATTCAATTTTTATGCTGCCCTTCTCCTTACAACATGTTAGCAATAGCACTTTCTAACAGAGGCAGCATATTGCCCCCACAATCCGGGTCCTCGTAACTGATTGAACCTGCAGCCTGGGGCTATAAGAACCCTACTCCAGCCCATCTAAGTTCATTGGGATGGAATATGTTGGAGACATAACTTTTTGTTTTTCATGGCTTAATGTCAGTTATAAACTGGGCCATCCAGCTAAATTTCTATCCCTTCCTGAGACCTGTCACACTTGAGGAATAATTCAGTTTTATATATGTTTCTATCATTCTGCTATCTTGCATAATTGTTACTCATCCCCTTCATGTTTTTTTCTAACTTATAGGCTCAAGATAAACGAAAAGCCCTTGAGGAAACCATGGCTTTCACAGTTCAGTCATTAGCCAGTGTAACCTACCAAATCAATAACCTGGCCAAAAACATCCTCAAAATGTTTGATTTACAAACCACCGACCTCCAACAAGTGGAAGCCAATGTCTGTTCCATTGAACAGGTGAGCAAGAATCCTGCTTCAGCAGACACTATGAAGATACCAGGTGGAAGATAAATTTGGGGTTGGATCATTTAAAAAAAAAAAATTCTGATCATTTCCCCTGTTGGTATGAGAAGTCTTGTTCTCATTCTATGCTTCGCATTTAATTGATTCCTCCTGCAACTGCTTCTTATATTGTTGACTTTGTAACATACAAGCTTGCAGCATCCAAAGTAAATACCCAATCTCCCTTTTTGTAAGTATCTTGGCATTGTTGGGAAATACCAAAGCTAGAGGCTTTGACTACTTCAGTTCAGTGTCTTCCAAGTTCCGTCTGGTATCTTCAATCTGGTATTTTCAGAGTTCTCATTTTTTACATCCACATATTTGCCTAATATGCTTGCAAGAGAGTAAACAAAAGTTATCTTAGTAAAAGAAACAGCTCAAATCCTTACATAATTACACTTGAATATTGTAAATATATATATATAGAAAGTCTGAATGTTCAATGACTCCTCGAGTCACATGTAATGTAGATGACAGGCAATTGTAAGATTAATATTAGTAGGTCTTGGAACAGGCTATTTTCTGTTTGGCTTATGATATTTGTCTACATGCCATTTAATTGTATGTTTATTTCCCCAATATAAATGGTTTGTTTCCTATTGTTGGAATGGTTTCTATTGTATTTATGTTTTATTTGTTTTTAAAATTATACTGTCTATAGCAGTAAGGTCTAACCTTTTTTTCCTCGGGTGTGGGGGTGCGTAATTTAATGCCTGGAGAGGGGTGAAAACAGCTTCCCGAGCCCCCCTGGAGGCCCTCTGGGGGCCGGAAACAGCTTGTTTCTCAACTTTTGGTGGGCCCAGTAGGATTTTGTTTTACCTTCCCCAGGCTCCAAAGGCTTCCCTGGAGCCATGGGAGGATAAAAACACCGTCCCCCCATCCCCTGTGAGGTTCTCTGGAAGCCAAAAATGCCCTCTTAGAGCCACTGTGAGAGCCAAAAATCATCTTGCCAGCACACACATGCACCTTGGAACTGAGCTAAGGCAATAGCTTGTGTGCCAGCAGATAGGGTTCTGTGTGCCACCTGTGGCACCCATGTATAGGTTCACCATCACTGGTCTATACTAAACTTGCCTTGGCCTAAGAAGATAATAATAATAATTATTATAATAATTTATTAGATTTGTATGCCGCCCCTCTCCGAGGGCTCGGAGTGGCTCACAACAAGCAAAACATCATATACAAATCCAACATTAAAACAGTTTTAAAAACCCCTATTAAAATAACAATCATACATCTCAAGCAAAGATCAATAAAGTCATCAAATAAATCAATTAAATTGAATACAAATCTTCCCTTACATAGTGCTTCTCCAAATGTCTCTGATTACAATCCCATCATTCACAAGCTTGGTGACTGGGGGATTGTAAGAAGTGTGATTGCCACACCTGGAGAGGTGGAAGTTGGTGAATATATGGAGAACAGAAGCTGCATTGTCTATTTCTTTCAGGGAATTTCCTTGCCTCTGAGTCACTGCTAAGCTCCCAAAGCAGACACATCCCTGGATTTTTGAACCAAAGGATTCCTTTCTCTCCTTCTCCCTCCACTTCTTACTGAAAGTGTGTGAAGATCTATGCCTGTTCCCAGCAGATATCAGATCCCTCTTCCTGTTACTGGACTGAGTCTAGGGACTTGCTTGATGGTTTTCCTGTTTCCTAAGAATAAGAACAAAAACAAAATAAAACAGAACACATGACTAGGAAGCATAAGTGGAATGGATTAATCATTTGTACTATTTCACTTGATTTATATTTCAAAAACATTTATACTTTTTATATAACCAAGGCAGATGTGTGCTATTGTGTGCATGTGTGTTTGTTGAGAGAGAATAACTTCAATAGTCAAACTGCACTTTGAGTTCGTTGAAGCTGGGTCTCAAAGTGTTCTTTGTAAAAATTGTGCATAAATCAGATACGATTTTCTTTTGCCTGCAGAACACATCTCTCCCACCGCCCTACCTCCAATTTTAGAATAAAGTTGTGTTCATAAAGCAAGACACTGATTTTTGGCTCTTCTAGGTTTACATTGTTTCTCCCAGATTATCATGCTCATAATTTTAGGATTGTGCACTTAGAAATATAGAAAATTGACGGCAGAAAAAGACCTCATGGTCCATCTAGTTTGCCCCTATACCATTTCCTGTGTTTTATCTTAGGATGGATATATGTTTATCCCAGGCATGTTTAAATTCAGTTACTGTGGATTTACCAACCACGTCTGCTGGAAATTTGTTTCAAGCATCTACTACTCTTTCAGTAAAATAAGATTTTCTCATATTGCTTCTGATCTTTAACCTCAGATTGTGCCCCCTTGTTCTTGTGTTCACTTTCCTATTAAAAACACTTCTCTCCTGAACCTTATTTAACCCTTTAACATATTTAAATGTTTCTATCATGCCCCCCCTTTTCCTTCTGTCCTCCAGACTATACAGATTGATTTAATTAAATCTTTTCTGATAAATTTCATGCTTAAGACCTTCCACCATTTTTGTAGCCCGTTTTTGGACCCGTTCAATTTTATCAATATCTTTTTGTAGGTGAGTTCTCCAGAACTGAACACAGTATTCCAAATGTGGTCTCACCAGCACTCTACACAGCGGGATCACAATCTCTCTCTTCCTGCTTGTTATATAGAGCCAGGGTGGCGCAGCAGGTAGAGTGCTGTACTGCCGGCCATTGAAGCTGACTTGTAGATCTGAAGGTCAGCGGTTCAAATCTCATCACCGGCTCAAGGTTGACTCAGCCTTCCATCCTTCCGAGGTGGGTAAAATGAGGACCCGGATTGTGGGGGCAATAGCCTAGCTCTGTTAAAAAAGTGCTATTGCTAGCATGTTGTAAGCCGCCCTGAGTCTAAGGAGAAGGGCGGCATAAAAATCAAATAAATAAATAAATACCTCTAGTTATGCAGCCAAGCATTCTACTTGCTTGCTTGCACTGTTCACTGATTTTGAGACTGTCAGAAATCACTAACCCTGAACCCTTCTCTTCTGAAGTTTTTGCTAACACAGAACTACCAGTACAATACTCAGATTGAGGATTCTTTTTCCCCAAGTGCATTATTTTACATTTGGAAACATTAAACTGCAGTTTCCACTGCTTTGACCACTTATCTAGTAAAGCTAAATCGTTTGCCATATTACAGACATCTCCAGGAATATCAACCCCATTGCACACTTTTAGAGCAATGTTTCCCAACCTTGGCAACTTGAAGATATCTGGACTTCAACTCCCAAAATTCCCCAGCCAGCATTCGCTGGCAGGGAAATTCTGGGAGTTGGAGTCCAAATATCTTCAAGTTGCCAAGGTTGGGAAACACTGCTTTAGAGTCATTGGCAAATAGGTAAACCTTCCCTGCCAAACCTTCCCCTATGTCACTCACAAAGATATTAAAAAGAATAAGACCTAGAACAGACCCTTGTGGCACATCACTTGTAACCAGGCTCTGCTCAGAATATTCACCATTAACAACAACACTTACGTGATAACTGGCAGCCACAAATATTTCCTTTCAGTTCAGCAGACAGAAAATAAGTGAAATGTTGAAAAAAATCAAGGTTGAAGTTCAACCCAGAAAGGGATCCTTTCTTTGCTTTCCAACCTGAAGGTTCATTTCCTAATTCAGATGGCATTTCAAGCAGAACTAAACACAATGCTATCATTTGTGTTGGCCAAATAATGTGGTGTGTAATGATAGAACAATTCAGATGTTTTCCCCCTGCCTCCCAGAGAGATGGGAAGCTGGTGACAGGAGAGGAACTACGGGCCAGTCCTCTGGTTCAAATCAATTAAAACAACAGAAAAGAGAAGTTTCTTTCTTACCAAATGAGACTTGTATTGTTTGCATATAGAAAATCAACAAGTAGCTGAGTTCACATATTGCACTGAACCACAGTTTCCATAACACATCAAGACATTAGCCTTTAGTTACAAATAACAAGGCTGAGGCTCACATAGTACCAAACAAACAGTATATTGGTTATTGCTAAGTGAGAATATGTTCCATCAGAGTTAGATGGCACTTTGATAGCCAAACTTTGCCTCTCCTAAGTATTGAGTGGCGATCTTAGTAACCCTCAATTGTTGAATTGGAATATATACCATGAAAGGAATGGGGGGAATAATTAAATTCAGGGCAAGTAATCATATGAACTACATTATATCAATGTTAATGTAAATTAAATCAAATATAAATATATCTCCGTGACCGCCTGCTGCCGCACGAATCCCAGCGACCGATTAGGTCCCACAGAGTGGGCCTTCTCCAGGTCCCATCAACTAAACAATGTCGGTTGGCGGGCCCCAGAGGAAGAGCCTTCTCTGTGGGGGCCCGGCCCTCTGGAACCAACTCCCCCCGGAGATTAGAACTGCCCCTACTCTCCTTGCCTTTCGTAAGCTCCTTAAGACCCACCTTTGTCGTCAGGCATGGGGGAACTGAGACATCTCCCCCGGGCATTTACAATTTATGAATGGTATGTCTGTATGTATGTTTGTTTAGAAAATATTTTTAAATAGTAATTTAGATTTGTTGTAAATTGTTTTTCACTTTGCTGTGAGCCGCCCCGAGTCTGCGGAGAGAGGCGGCATACAAATCTAAATAATAAATAAATAAATAAATAAATAAAATAATATTCATGCTAGCTCTGCATGATTTGTTTGACTTGCTCCCAAAGCTAAATGCAGTTTTGCTCTGAAAATGATTGAGCATTCATCAGATTATTAATGGATGTCTCTCTATCTTTTTGAATCATCCAACACGGCCTTGCAGGTTTATTTGACAATATTTCAGAAGTAGTTTGCATTGCTTTCTTCCAAGGGCTGAGAAATAGTGGTTGGCTCAAGATAATCCACCCCAGAGAGGGGCGGCATACAAATCTAATAAATTATTATTACATTAAAATTATATTATTATTGAGTTGGGATTAAAACTCCTATTACATCAAACTGGCTCTCAATATTGCTTATAATTTGTAATATTTTTATACTAATAATTTCTACATCCTCCTTTGAGTTTTAAACAAAACAATAGATTCTCCATCATGCAGACAAATCTTCTCAAACTTTCCAAATGGGGCACAATTCCCAGAATTCCCAGATAAACTGGTCTTCTGAGAGTTATAGTTTTTGATCAAGACGGAAAAGGAAGAAGGGATAGAAGAGAAACAATCAAATGCAAGAATGCATTTTCTGGCTGCTACTCTTGGTGTAATTTTGCTTTGTTCATGGAATTTCACAGTAAATCAAACAAGGTCATCCTCCAGTTGTAACCTTTCCACCACAGGTTCTGCCCCCTTTATTCACATAAAAATATTATTTGAGAATTATTTGGGATAAGCTGACATGCTGGTGTTTACTGTCTACACAAAGTTGTGAGCAGCCGAAATGAGGCAACTGTGGAGCACTGTAGACTATGTTGAACTGCACAGATACCATTTGAAATTCAGGGAGGGAAAGCTGAATTTTATTTTGTTATGGAATTTTTGAATAATCTTTGGGCTCTCCCTAGTCGGTCTGTATTACATACTTTTCTATCTAGACTTGCCAAATGTGTTCAGTATTTATGACAAGAAGAAGTCCTGGAAGAGTAGCACCCAGTATAGCAGTGAATTCCATCTGATATAATGATGTGAACCTTGTTCTTCCTGTTACATTTTGTCCAGTTCTGTTGATTAGTGCTGCAAGGTAACTCTCTTGGGAAATCAGCTGCTGATGCTTCCCGTTATGTCCTGCCAGACAAGTCTCTCCTTTCTCATGATATCTTTCTGTTGCAGGTGATAGAAATGCACAACGAGAAAGTGTCCCGTCGTGCAATTGGGATGCTTACTGTTTGCAAGACATTTCCTCCCTATCAGAAAATCATCTACCCAAAGAATATTGAGCCTTTGCAGCCCTATTACAGGAAACCACTGGACTTCAGCACTCTGGATGACATTGGCCATGGGATCAAGGTAAGAAAGGGACACTCTCCAATTAAAAGAATGAGATGCTTTAGTCCTCTCCTCTGTTAAGTAAAACAAGACTCCCAGATTCTTTGTAGGACATCCCATTGACTCTTATAAAGTAAGTGCAGTCAATGCAAAGGATTGTATAGTATATACCGTGTTTCCCCGAAAGTAAGACAGTGTCTTACTTTCTTTTTATCCCCAAAAGCCCCACTATGTCTTACTTTCAGGGTATGTCTTATATTGGAAAAAAATTGTCGAATTTTTTGTTTTAACCATAAAATTAACATTTATTAACAACCTGAACAGTATGGCGTGGGCAGGAGGCGGCGCTCATTTGGATCAGACGGAGGCGGCAGACGCGGTGACGTATGGAGGGGGGGGGCGGGAGTGGGCAGGAGGCGGCGCTCATTAAGATCAGAGGGAGGTGGCAGACGCGGCGACGTATGGAGAGGGGGACGGCGCAGGCGTGGGCAGGAGGCGGCGCTCATTTGGATCAGACGGAGGCGGCAGACGCGGTGACGTATGGAGGGGGGGCGGTGCGGAAGTGGGCAGGAGGCGGCGCTCATTAAGATCAGAGGGAGGTGGCAGACGCGGCGACGTATGGAGAGGGGGACGGTGCGGACGTGGGCAGGAGGCGGCGCGCAGCTAGATGAGAGGGAGGCGGCAATATCCCCGTGTTTCCCCGAAAGTAAGACATGTCTTACTTTCGGGGTACGGCTTATATTAGCCAACCCCCCTGAAACCCCCGATATGTCTTACAATCGGGGGTGTCTTACTATCGGGGAAACACGGTAGTATATATATAATAGTCAAACAGTTTTGAAAGTTGTGCTCATACATGGGCTGCTGAGCCACGAACAATCATAACTGATAAATGAACAGAGCTATTGCATCTATGACCATGGTTCTCAACCTGGGGGTCGGGACCCCTTTGGGGATAGAATGATTGTTTCATAGGGGTCACCCAAGAACATGGGAAAATTTCTCATGGTGCTAGGAGCTAAAGCTTCTATTCTGGTGCCTTGGAACATATTTTTACAATCTGACCAATCAGGCATTTATGGCGGGGGTGTCCCTCCGACCTTCCTGCCAATCAGCTTAGATCTCCGCTGGTAGAATTGGCACTGGATTTATGGTTGGGGGTCACCACAACATGAAGAACTGTATTAAGGGGTCATGGCATTGGAAAGGTTGAGAACCGCTGATTCTATAAAGTAATAACATCAAAGACACCAAAAAAATCTGAACTAATTCCACACATGTCAATTCATTTGTCTCTTCTTTTCTACCATGATAATGTTTTAATGTGAACTCTTTTCATTGGGTTTTTTAGTTCCCCATGCTGACTGGGAAATTTTGGGAATTGAAGTCCACACGTCTTAAAGTTTCCAAGTTTGAAAAAACACACTCTTATATATATGGTGACCCAACCATATATTCTTTCTTTCTAATTTGGGTACCTCTTCAGTAGGATCCGTATCCTGACATATTTTACAAGATTCTTTCTACATATTCACTTAAAGGTCACTTTATCCTTCCCTTAAGGCTGTATTTGCAGTCTCAGTGCTAAGCTCAATTTGCTTTGTAGAACTTTTGGGGACCGTATTATAGCAAAATACAGTGGTACCTCGAGATACGAGTTTAATTCGTTCCGGACCTGGGCTCTTAAGTCGAGCAGCTCTTATCTCGAACGACTTTTCCCCATAGGAATTAATGTAAATAATTTTAATTGGTTCCAGCCCTCAAAAAACTCACAAAGTTAGTCTAAATTATGCAGAAAGACATGTTTTTAATGAAGAAATGTACATGTACATATAAATGAATAATGAAGTTTCTTTCACTTAACTTGTAAACTTTCTTAAACTTTTAAATTTACATATGTTCAACTTCTCTGCCACCCAATCCTGTAGGACAGAGGTCCCCAACCCTTTTTGCACCAGGGACCGGCTTTAAGCGATCAAGAGAGGAATGGGTGAATGAATGGACGGAGGGTGGGAAGGAAGGAAGGAAAGAGGGAAGGGACAGGAACAGAGGAAGGAAGCAAGGAAACTTATGAAAGGGGAGAGTAAGAGAGGAATGAGTGAAGGGAGGGAGGGAGGGAAGAAGGTGGGAAGGAGAAAGAAAAGAAGAAATAGAGGAAGGGAAGGTAAAAGAGAGAAAGAAAAAGAGCAAGAAAGAAAGCTGCAAGCACCTCCCCGAGCCCCCCAGGCCGGCTGCAACCTTTTAAAACACGCGCGCCGCTTCGCAGCTGTCTCCTGAAGCCGAACGCGGAAGTTAGCGTTTGGCTTCAGGAGACAGCTCCTTGGCGCTTGTATCTCGAATTTGGGCTTGTAAGTAGAACAAAAATATCTCTCCCCTCCCAGCTCTTATCTCGAGTTGCTCTTAAGTAGAGCAGCTCTTATGTCGGGGTTCCACTGTATTGATTTCTGTCAAGTTTATTTTCCGAATCTTTTAAATGGGAAGAAGAATAGTCCTAGACCATGAGAAAGCAAACTGCTTCTCTTACGCCCCATTCTGCTTTCTCCAAATTAGTGAGATTTCCTCTCAGAGGAAACTGTTGAGGTTACATATATGTGACCATCAACAAATATGCGGCTTTCAAAATATTAAAGACATTTGGCAGCTCTCCACAGAAGAGGACTTTGAAAATGTATGCCTGATTTAGCATCAGATCTGCTGAGCATTAGCAGAAATGAGGCATGTAACCAGGTCTTTTTATTAATAAATTTGGGTGTGCAGACCCCATGCCATGCAGCTTTGCTCTTCTAAAGAAGAAGATTTTTCCCCCACCCAAGAATTTGATGACCTACATAGACATAGAAATTAGACAAGAGACAGTTTGTCTCCAAGCACTTCCTCTGTGGAAAAACGTATGTGCTACTAAGCCATTATTCTCTTCCTCCTTCAACACAAAAGGAAAAAAAAACCTTAGGCTAAATAAGAAAAAGCATAAAAATTTAGAACAAGGCTAGGGAACTTATTGAGACACTCAATACAAGAAGAGTTTGCATCCATGTCATGGATGTTGGCACAAAATGACTACTATTGGTAGACATACATTTTCCAAAATGGCTGCTCTCACAGGCATGGACAATTTAAAAACACCCATTAATGAGGCAATCCCTCATCAATTCCCCCTACCAAAGATTCTCTACCATTTTTGTTTGTCTTCTACTTGGACACACTTCCAAACACACCCCATAATTGTAGCCAGACATTAAATTATTCTTGAAAGAAGGCCTTTGGAACTCTTGTGAAGCCCAAAAGCATTTTTGGAAATTAAAATGTTAGATTTCTATAAATTTAAATCATGAGAGGAAAAACCTTAGCAGTCATCCAGGGAAATACCTGCAGGTGCATTGATGTCCCTAGGCATTGTAATGTTTTGAGTGCAGCTCAGAATCTGATAAATCCAACGAAACTCTGAACACGAGGCAACTGATAATCTGTTTTACTGCTTTTAATGAAAAAAAAGTAAAACTCGGTGATCTTTTATCTCCCACCTTAAACAGACCAGGCAGAGAGAAAAAGCAAAAGTCGCTGCCGTGCATAATTTCCCCCCTCAAACTTCTTATAGGTTGCACAGCTTGCACAGATCGTCATGGTGTTAGAAACATAATTTCATATCCATTAGTTCAAGCAAACCTTATGATTTTCAGAGTGCTTTGCGAACAAAGGCCTTTAGAAGGGGAAAGGAATACATTTTCTGGCCTACAACCCAGAGCTTTGTTGGGGGTGCTATCTCCCATTAAGCTGCTGAGAATACACATTTTAAGTTACAAGTGAGGCTGTTTGGCAATTAGCCTAGAGTAGGGGTTTTATCTTTGCAGTTGGCTCATTAGGTTACAATGGAGCTCAGCTCAGCAAGGAATCAAAAGTTGAGTCAGATACACTCTGTGCATGCTCTAATCCTTTCAGCATCATGCTGCCTCTTCCATCAAAAGCTACAAACACTGCCTGTGCTAGATTCATTCTGCTTTGCAGAGAGTGATTGTACCCTCAGGAAGCCATTCCTCTCTAGATAATTTTCCATAGGTAAAAAAGAAGGGAAGAAGATTTACTCTCTCTCTCTCCATCTATTATCCATCACCTCACCTTTCCCTCCCTTTCTCCCTCCTAATCAAATTTAAACTGGGGAAGTTTACAAATAATAATCACAATCATGCATGTGGAATTTGTTGGATGATCTTAATATGGAAGAAGTTTTTAAACTGTTTATCATTATAAAAATTTCCACCAGTTTATTTTAAGATTTATTTTATTTTAAGATTTTTTAAATTTTATTTTAAGATTTCCATGGAATTATCAGTAAGTAATTAAAATAAGGAGCAAGGGACAGATTTTAATCATGAAATTTTAAAGACTATGATCTATTAATCCTCCAAATGTATTCTATATATTTCAAGCATTTCTTCTCTTTTCTCCTTCCTACAAGTTGGAATACAGTTTTTTTTTAATTTATTCTTTGTCCAATATACAATACATATGGAAGAGAATAGACATTAAGTAATATATATAAAGATAGTAAGTAAAAAGGAAGAGAAGTAGATGAGAGGGAGAGAATATATATGATATATGAGAAAAGGAAAAACAATTGGACAGGGGACGTTAGGCACATCAGTGCACTTATGTACGCCCCTTACTGGCCTCTTAGGAACCTGGAAAGGTCAATCGTGGAGAGTCTAAGGGAGAAATGTTGGGGGTTGGGAGTTGACACTATTGAGTCCGTTAATGAGTTCCATGCTTCGACAACTCGATTGTTAAAGTCATATTTTTTACAGTCAAGTTTGGAGTGGTTAATATTAAGTTTGAATCTGTTGCGTGCTCTTGTGTTGTTGCGGTTGAAGCTGAAGTAGTCGTTGACTGGAAGGTCGTTGTAGCATATGATCTTGTGGGCAATACTTAAATCGTGTTTTAGGCGCCGCAGTTCTAAGCTTTCAAGACCCAGGATAGTTAGTCTATTTTCGTAGGGTATTCTGTTTCGAGTGGAGGAGTGAAGGGCTCTTCTGGTGAAATATCTTTGGACGTTTTCGAGAGTGTTGATGTCTGAGATGTGGTGTGGGTTCCAGACAGATGAGCTGTATTCGAGAATGGGTCTGGCATAAGTTTTGTAGGCTCTAGTCAGTAGTGTGAGATTGCCAGAGCAGAAGCTACGTAGGATCAGGTTAACAACTCTGGAAGCCTTTTTGGCGATATTGTTGCAGTGGGCTTTGGCACTTAGGTCATTTGATATTAGTATTCCAAGGTCTAAATCAGAATCATAGGACTCCCAAATATCGTGGCCTGAATAGATATCCAGGTTGCAAAATAAGCTGTCCTTTCTTCCTTCCCATTTTGCAAGATACATTGAAGAAAAAAAGTAGGGCTGTGTTGGTAACTGGGGTTAGGCACTGAGACTGAACTGGAAACCACACATGCCTGAAACGGGTGAGACAGAGACATTTTAAACAGAGAGGAAGCAGAGCTCAACCTCTTTCTCGCCATGCTTCTCTCTCATTTCCCTGTAGCATTCTCATCATTTGACATTCTACTTCCACTCAAAGGGTTTGTGGCATTTTAACTTGTCCTGATGATAACCAATGCTTCAATGCTGCTAGCAGAGCAGCTGGAGAAAGACAAAAAAATCTATATGGAAAAGCTGCTAACTTAGCAATTGCACATCATTAAGTTGGAAAGAAGAAAAGGGCCATTAAAACAGGTGCAATCAAATCACTGGCTCAGTAGATAATGGCAACTTCTATGGGTAGGTAGACTAACGAAATCTTAAAGAAAAGGCAAGCACTTAGCATGAAGAAAAATGCACCTGAGATAGAAAGAAACCTATTTTTGTCTGCTGTGGTTAGATTACAGGCTACATTCTCCTTTGCCATATTCATGTAGCTAACCATTGATGGTGTATTTACATTAAATGGAGCAAATTTCAGAAAAGCAGAGAACTACATTTTAGCAAACCACTTACTACTTTAAAACAGGACAGAAATATTTATGTTATGTGTGACATTTATTTTAAAAAATGCCATTCACCAGCAGGTCTAATTCAATTTGAATTGAAGATTTGAGATTCAAATAAGGCAAGATGTCATATGTAGTTCATGGTTTGAAAGCAAACCAATTTGACTTGGACTGTTTTGAGATAATAATAAAGCCCTTCATGGCATCGGACCAGAATATCTCCGGGACTGCCTTCTGCCGCACAAATCCCAGCGACCAGTTAGGTCCCACAGAATTGGCCTTTTCCGGGTTCCGTTGACTAAACAATGTCGTTTGGCGGGACCCAGGGGAAGAGCCTTCTCTGTGGTGGCCCCGACCCTCTGGAACCAGCTCCCCCTAGAGATTAGAATTGCCCCCACCCTCCTTGCCTTTCGTAAACTCCTTAAAACCCACCTCTGCCATCAGGCCTGGGGGAATTGAGACATCTCCCCTTGCCTATGTAGTTTTATGTATGGTATGTTTGTGTGTGTTTTTTAAATAATGGGGTTTTTAGGCTCTTAATGTTAAATTGTTATTTAGACTTTTAATATTAGATTTGTTATTGTATATTGTTTTATCACTGTTTTGAGCTGCCCCGAGTCTTTGGAGAGGGGTGGCAAAGAAATCTAATAAATAATAATAAATAATTATAATTATAATAAATGTGGAACAGATAAAATTGCATTTGTGCACTGAAGGTTAGGTTTAGGTTAGGTTAGGTTTATTGGATTTATATGCCGCCCCTCTCCGCAAACTCGGGGCGGCTCACAACAATAATAAAAAACAGTACAGTACACAATACCAAATCCAATGCCCACCCATCCAGATTCCAATTGAAATTAATAATCTCATAAAAAACAGTATATATAAAAACAGGCACACAGTCAATCAATCAACAAAACAACATGGGCAAGGGGGAGGTGTTTTAGTTCCCCCATGCCTGACGGCAAAGGTGGGTCTTAAGGAGTTTACGAAAGGCAGGGAGGGTGGGGGCAATCCTAATCTCAGGGGGGAGCTGGTTCCAGAGGGTCGGGGCCCCCACAGAGAAGGCTCTTCCCCTGGGTCCCGCCAGACGACATTGTTTAGTCGACGGGACCCGGAGAAGGCCAACTCTGTGGGACCTAACCGGTCGCTGGGATTCGTGCGGCAGGAGGCGGTCCCGAAGATATTCTGGTCCGGTGCCATGAAGGGCTTTATAGGTCATAACCAACACTTTGAATTGTGACCGGAAACTGATCGGCAGCCAATGCAGACTGCGGAGTGTTGGAGTGATATGGGCATACTTGGAGAAGCCCATAATTGCTCTCGCAGCTGCATTCTGCACGATCTGAAGTTTCCGAACACTTTTCAAAGGTAGCCCCATGTAGAGAGCGTTACAGTAGTCGAGCCTCGAGGTGATGAGGGCATGAGTGACTGTGAGCAATGACTCCCAGGGTGTATGTTTGAATGAAGTCTGCATATACATAGGATGGAAAAACAAGAATCCAACTAAATATACTGTATATTGTGTGTATATTCTCGTATTTATGCAGTAGTCAGTCTTGCTGCATTTATTTTTGTCTACAGTAAATACATTGTTTTATTATTGTTGTGAGCCGCCCCGAGTCTAAATAATAATAATAATAATAATAATAATAATAATAATAATAATAATAATTATAATTATAATAATAACAACAACAACAATAAATAATATTGATGAGAAACACATCTTCATTCAAATTTCCCAAAAAGGACAGGGGCTAAAGGATTATCCTCTCATCTCAGTTACTACAATCAGAGGACCTCTTGCTTGTTAAGGGACATAATAACATAATGTTGCTTACATGTCATTCTCAGGCACACTAGAGTCATTTTGGGAACTTCCAAAAGTGTGGAAGGAGGACATTCCTTCTTATCCCAGAATAAACCTTGCCACATGGAGTCTCTGGAATACCTTAATGACGAGTCTGGGAATTATATAGCCAATGACTGCTTCTGCCCCTGCTCCTCATTCAATCATTGTGTCCATTGTTTGACAAAGAAAATATCTACCTGTTTCCTGTGCCCCTCCCCCATGGTAATTTCAGCCACTTGATAATCTGCACTACAAAACAGGTTGATGTACCCATGGGAAAAAAAGATACATTCCTAAAAGAGATATTGTTGCCAAAAAGAACATCCTGTCACAACACAATTGATGTCAGCACAATTTTCGGCTGAGTCAAGTTTGGGAGGAAAGAACACTGAAGCAGCAGCCTGGATATGAATTAAGGCTGAAACCGTTCCACTAAATAAAATACCTTTAAACATGTACAAAAAGTAAAGCCTTTTTAGTTTTCTGGAGTCTAGGTTTGGTTAACAATGAAGTATCATTACAGATTTGCCTAAGTGAATTGGTATAGATTTGCTACTTCTGTTCACTGGATTTTGTGGAGCACCAAGAGAGATGGCATAGTAAGATAGGCAGCCTGGCTCCTCCCAGGAATAAGCCCTGTATGTTTGACTTGATGATGTGGCTTGCTGGTCATGTTCTATGTTGGCAGAGGCATCAGGGACATGCTGACACAGTGAGAGAAAATGCCACAGAAAGAGGAAGCCAAGGAGAAAGAGGCTGGCACACAAAAAATTGGTATCCGTAGACTTGCCACATCATAAAACAAATAGCATACAGAGCAGTACCTTTAAGTCCTAGTTTGGTACCTGTTCTCTCATTTTTGGGTTGTATATATGTACATCATTCAAAAGTCAAATCTAAGGTGTGACATAAATGTCTGTACTGAACAATCAGTCTTGACACAATATTGTAAGTGCTAAGAGTTGAATTTTAATGTTGACTTACGTTGTCAAGGTCAGGATACTGCATACAAGAAAAAAGCAGACTTGGGACTTGAGAACTGAGAAAATAAATGAAACCCAAAGCAATGTTAAGCTTATCACTGAATAAAAAAATAAATCCTAGCATTGAGTTAAATGAAGTGACAATTTGCTGTCTGTCTATATCTAAAACCGCTTCACTCCATTCAACTATCCTTCCCAGCATCCTCCATCTAGGGAAATAAACTTATAAAATTACCTATAGACAGTAATAACTCCAGAAGAAACACAAAAGACATTAAGTCTACAATGTGTATCAAAAGTCTACAAAGTACTCTGAAGCTAATTGACTTGATTTGTCACCTCAAAGCTGTTTACAATTGCAAATATACTTCAACAGGGTGATTTGATCCTAACTGTTTCAATGCTTTGTATAACTCTATTTACCAGACATAGGCAGGAAGGGAGTAGGAGACAGTGAATGATAATAAATACTTTGTCTTACCACTTCTCATTTTGAGATTTGTAGGTAGCCCTTTGAACTGTTAAGCAGTATATCTGTGGACATGGAGATGGTTTACAATCCCAATCTGAAAGGCCAGATTCTAGCACAACAGGGGCACTGGAAGTCCATTGTTATAAAAGCAATAGGTGTTATTCTGTGATTCTACTCAGAGTTTTCAATCTGTTTTGGTGGTACCTGTCTTCAAAGCAGGTGGGGGCTTCATAGCACAGAACTCTCAAGTGGCTTATTTCAGCAGCCACAGCTTCTTGTTCCCTTAACTGAATGCCACAATAGTGTAGGGGTTCCTTCACAGTATCTTTGTAGAGCTTGTATGGATGATCTTGAGGTCTCTTCCCATACAACATGGCACCATAGAGCAAGGTGAATGGCCATTTGGATGATGTATCCAACTACCTATATCTGGGCTCTGAAAATAAGGACTCCATGCTGATAAGACTGATCCAGATTGGAGACAGAATCTTAGCAACAAATGCCAAAGACTCTATCTGTGTGTGTGTGAGAGAGAGGGGGGGGGGGGCGACTGGGGGGAGGGAGATTCATGAACAAATGTTTCCCAGGCTCTTATCTTGGCACTGATGGAATTCAAGAAATGATTGGAGGACTTTTCTCTTTCATAAGCATAAGAACCTCATCTTAATAGTGCCCAATGCCTCCGGCTTTTTAACACTGCCTTACAGAAGTTCTGCAGTTTTCTAGTTGCTTCCTGGGATGCAATAATATCACGCTTTCTGTCTAGAAATTCTGAAAATTTAGTATTTGCCACAAAGAAGCCTATCATCTGCTTGCTTAAGACCAGGACCTCTCCTTTAGAGTGTCTCCCTTTTTGGAGCAGCAGGGGCTCATCACTATATGAAGTGCTCAGATATATCTTATGGTGTGAAATTAAAGATACCCATGGCAAAAAAAGAGAACAGAATCCAAGTGATAAAACAGCCATTGCTTTGGAATATTTCTATACACTACACCAGTGATGGTGGTACCTTTTTTTTCCTTGGGTGCCAAAAGAGCATACACACATACATGCGCAAGTGCCCACACCCTTAATTCAATGCCTGAGGAGGGTGAAAACAGCCTCTCCTGCCCCTCCTGCCACCAAAGGCCAGAAATGACCTGTTTTCCAACTTCTGTTAGGCTCAGTAGGCTTGTGTTTGGCCCTCCCCAGGCTCCAAAGGCTTCCCTGGAACTGGGGAAGGGTAAAAACACCCTCCCACATCCTCCGGAGGCTCTCTGGAAGCCAAAAGCGCCCTCTCAGAGTCTCTGTGCAAGCCAAAAATCAGTTGGCTGGCACACACATGCAAGTTGGAGCTGAGCTAGGGTAATGGCTTGCGTGCCAGCAGATATGGCTCCACACGCCACCTGTGGCACCCATGACATAGGTTCGCCATCACTGCACTACACCCACTTGTTCTTGCAGATTTTTCATCTTTGTAATTTCTCTCCTTTAGGATCAAAGCACACAACTGGCCAAAACAGGGACTCTATCACGGCAATCAAGGCA
Source organism: Erythrolamprus reginae (assembly GCF_031021105.1). Taxonomy (NCBI): domain Eukaryota; kingdom Metazoa; phylum Chordata; class Lepidosauria; order Squamata; family Dipsadidae; genus Erythrolamprus; species Erythrolamprus reginae. The sequence continues at coordinate 114,136,829 of NC_091963.1, forward strand.
ATCAATCAAGTCCTCTGCTGGGCTGTCACCTGGAACCCTTGGGTGAGAATGGATCAGCTATTAGCAGGAGCAAGCAAAGAAACCCCCATTGAGTTAAGGCTGCTAAGGCCATCTATACTACTTGTCCAGGATAATCATCTAATCAATGGATAGTTTATTGTTGACAATTTATTTTATTTATTGATCAGATTTGTATAACAGCCCTTCTCACTAAAAGTGGCTCTGGGCAGTACATAGCAAGTGGATAAAACAACAAATATAGAAATGTTAAAAAATATATTATAAAAACAAATATACCGCTAAAAAAAATTAAGGGAACACTTAAACAACAGAATATAACTCCAAGTAAATCAAACTTCTGTGAAATCAAACTGTCCACTTAGGAAGCAACACTGATTGACAATCAATTTCATTTTGTTGTCAGCACATTCCAATTTGTACAGAACAAAGTATTCAATGAGAGTATTTCATTCATTCGGTTCTAGGATGTGTTATTTGAGTGTTCCATTTATTTTTTTTGAGAAGTATATATAAAATCTACACCAAGAAGATAAGAATAGAACCTCAGCAACAGGGGCATCTCACCAGTGAAGGGTTACCAAATTTTTTACTACCACACTGTGGGCGTGGCTTATGCAGGACACCCTGCATTTTCTTTCAACAAATTGGGTGCTCTGGGGTGGAGCTTTATTTTTGCTACCCCACTGCGTTCACCTCCATCCGGGCAGCAGCCCACCCCTGCATCTAAACCTGTTTTATTTGAAAAAAAAATATTGTATCTAATTTAAAGGTAAAGCAGGGAACTTTGAAGTAAGCAGCCCTGCAGCGGATTCCAGCAACATCTGCAAGCAGAGGTGAAGCTAAACAAGATGCGGATCAGAAGGGGCGGGGCTTGTATCACACTGCTACATCAAGTCAATTTTCAATCCTTGCCTGAAGATATCTGTTGCAGATAAACATCTTGACATCCTTCTTTATGATGGGTAGCCTAAGAGCCGGGGTGATGCGGTGGTTAGAGTGCAGCACTGCAGGCTACTTCAGCTAACTGCTAGCTGTAATTCAGCAGTTCAAATCTCACCACTGGCTCAAGGTTGACTCAGCCTTCCATCCTTCCGAGGTGGGTAAAATGAGGACCCAGATTGTTGGGGGCAATAGGCTGATTCTCTAAACTGCTTAGGGAGGGCTGTAAAAGCACTATGAAGCAGTATGTAAGTCTAAATGTTATTGCTATATGCTATTGCTATTCTGCTCCATAATTATCCTTCCAAATTAGTACATAAATGAGAACAATAGAACTGTAATATAAAGGTATGCCTTATCAACACAATGAACAACTATATTGTGGGTCAGTTAAGAGTATTAAAAGACTGGGCTGCATTGGTGTCTTTAGCAGTTCAAAGGATGTTTTGAATATAATATATTACAGTATATAATATATATATAATATATATAATATATTTTATACATATCTATATATGTATATGTATGTGTGTGTGTGTGTGTGTGTGTGTATATATATATATATATATATATATATATATATGTTTTCATAGATTTTATATCTATATCTATCTATCTTGTACAATATTGTTTTATCGCTTGTTGTGAGCCGCCCCGAGTCTTCGGAGAGGGGCGGCATACAAATCTAATAAATTATTATTATCTATCTATCTATCTATCTATCTATCTATCTATCTATCTATCTATCTATCTATCTATCTATCTATGTCTGTCTATCTATATCTATATCTATATCTAATATATATCTATATCTATATCTATATCTATATCTATATCTATATCTATCTATCTATATCTATATCTATATCTATCTATCTCTCTATATATATGCTAAGGTCTTGGCATATTTGGGTTTCTTCCTGTGTAGGATTCATACCTGTACCCGTGAAAATCTACGGAAAAAATCTACGAAAACAAATATGTGGAAACAGATTTGATAATAAAATTATCTACAGGACATCACTTGAATCTTCGCTAGTCATAGCGCTATTTTGGCCTTGTTCTGGCCTCATCAGCTAGCCATATCCTTACTGGCATTTGATCCTGCCTCTAGGCCACCAGATCTGATCCCTTCAGCTTTGTACCAGGGAAGGGCTACATGTTTTTTCTGTTGAGTCACCCTGATATAATCGTCACAGCTCCTTTTTTGCCTCTAGGCCCAACCCAGGGCCATTTCAAGGCAGTTAATTTATTCATAGCCAACAAACTATGTTCTGTATGTATCACATGTTTTTGCTGAATTTTTATAATTAAGGGAGATGAGGATAGCGCTATTTCAGCCATGTATATATATATAATATTTATGTTTTTCTGTCAAGTCACCTGGCAAATCCAAATTTATCAGTTCTTTACACATTTGAAAATACTGTATATATTTAATATGTATATACTTAATATATATGGAATATATTATATATTACATTATATTGATATAATTTAATCCATTTATAATTCAGATTAATCACTTAAATTAGTTTGACAATTCATTACATACTATTTTAAAAATAATTGAAATTATGTTTAATAGGCATCCACAGACCAAATGATACTTTGCATTTAAAAAAAGGGTTGGGCTATTCAGAAGTAGAATAACGTTCTTTAAGATGTTGCTTGTCCAAAATGATACAGTTAGAAATACTGGTGATCATAGTTCCCTCTAAGCTGAGCAGTGAGCAATCGCTCACTTAAAAATCATCATCAACTCAGAGTTTTCCAAACCTGCCCAGAAGCCGAGAGGGAAAGAGTGAGAGGGAAGGAGAGAGAGAGGAAGAGAGGAAGAGAGAGAAACAGATAGAAAAAAGAGAGGAAGGAAAAGAGAAAGAAAAAGAATGGGAGCAAGGAAGAGAGAAAGACAATCAAAATCTAGTTTGAAACTAGCTCAACTATTTAAGTGGCATTTTGATATTGATAGAGTTGCCCTATTATGAGCTCACTGTTATAGACACACAGTACAGTATTTTATTTTGAAATTCTCTGAGGCAAAACAGGGTGGGTTTTTTATTTATTTGTTTGTTTGTTTATTTATTTATTTATTTATTATTTCTGTGCCGCCCAGTCCCGAAAGGACTGCCGCTCAGACACTATACTTTTCCGCCCACCCCCAAAAAAAATTAGAGGGAACACTGCTGGTGATATATTCTCTCTTATCAGATCCTTCCTTAGTAGTTAGAATCTTAGGCATTGGGATGGATGAGTATGATATTCTTCTATTATTTATTCAAGGGACCAGTTATTTGCACAGAATTAAAACTTCCACGGAAACATCGGTTAAGTGTGGAATGGGGGACTCTGGCCTGTGGAAACAGATTTGATAATAAAATGATGTACAGGACATCACCTGAATATTCGCTAGTCATTCTGATCGTGGAATAAATTGATGTGGTTGGCTGTGGGTATTAAATGACTCATTCAAAATGCAATAATTTCTCACATTTCTGGGTTCAGGCAGACAAGGTGGTGTTTTTTTGTTTGAAATCCGGATATGACCTTTTTTGGTTAATTTTTTTAGAAGGAGCCAGAAGGTCTTAGAACCAATTCCACCACCGCTCATCCCTGAAGGCCAACTCTCATCAGCTTCATCTTTGTCATCCATAAGGTAATTTTAGGAAACTTTCCTCCCTCACACTTCTTCCCAGCACGCTTCATTCCAGTTGAGATGTAATGAACAACCTCGTGGGAAAAGTAAATACTATTACAAGTGATTAAACATAATTGGAAAGCAAGATCTCATGATTCCAGGAACATTAAGACAAATTGTGTAGTGTCAAACATCTTTTTTCACACTAAAATTATAAAGAATTGTTCTAAGGCATGTGATAAGATTTGCACAACACATGACAACCATTGTAATTTCATTATTTTGGATTTCCCCCCAAATTCCCTATTATGGTGTTAGAAAACAATCATTGCATAGCACTTTAAACTGTACCTGTATTGCAATTTAAGAGGTGCTCTACAAAAACTATTACCTCTTTTTTTCCTGTCTGCCCTTAACAGACAAATCTATTTATTTCGGTTGTACACGTTGTCCTTAAATGCTTCCTTTTATGTAACAAATAGCCTAAAGGGAAAAAAACAGTATCTCCAAGCAAGAATATGAGACAATGTGCTAGCTCGGACTGTTTGTGTTTTTCTATGTACAGAGGTGGACAAAATGTGTCCCTCTAGATGTTGTTGGGTTCCAGTTCTCATCGGCTGTGATAGCAGTGATGTGATCCAGTGATGATGCATTACGGGAACTGAAGCTATCCCGTTCCAGGAGTCTATTATTATTTTAACACAGGGGGCATGACTATTTCCCTTCCTTTTCAACAAATGTTCCTCTGAAACCTGTGCTTGTTTAAATGCCACAGTAACATCCCAGAAGCTTTGAATAGCACAAGCATGAAGGTGCCTTCTGAACCAGATCCACCACCACCACCGCCACCACCACCGGAAGCCGATGATCTTCTTCTCCCTCCTCAAACAGATTTTTTGCCACCTCCTCCTGATCAAGCAGAAGACGTTCTTCCTCTGCCTTACCCTGAGACAGGTAAAAGCTTTTTAAAGCACTAGGGAAATAAATCAAAGCATCTCAAGCCCTATACAACCCATTAATAAATGTCAGCTAGGAAGCGTGGGAACAGTATCCAGTGATCTTGGGGATGGAATGGCTTAGCATATATAGTGCCTGAGTTCATAAATTACACCGTGCTAGAAGTTTGTCACATTAAGTCAATCAATTTGCTTGATTGACTTATGTGACCCAATCAATTAGGTCTTATTTAACAAACCATGACTTGGTATAAGGGCTGAATTACAGAACACCAAGCAGATGAGACAGTTGACTCTCCTGTTTCACCCTCTTTGTTTGCAGATCCTGATTTTTCAGCTTTTCCTCTACCACCATCCCTGGACAATCCCAATAGTGGCCCGCTGCAGCCTCCTCTTCTGCCACCTCCACCCCCGCCAGAGAAACAGTCATGGGCCCCAGACACCTATCTGGAGAAAGGTACTTTAGTAAATATTGTACTGTATATGGGAATTGCTGAAAACTGTCTTAACTCTGTGTGATTTCTGCCTCCTAACCAGGGGCGGGTGGCTTGCTGTCAGGTCTGCTTCGCTCAGAATTTAGGAAAGTAAAACTCAGAGTCCTTTTTGAACTTCGAAGGTCACTTTTACTAAATCAGAAGTGAATGCAATGAAAGAAAAGCAAAGTCTTAGGAAAAGGGGCATGAGAGATGCCTATTACAGTTCATCCAATCCATAATGTCCGTAAGCGTCAGGTGGGTGGATCTTTGTGGCTGTTAACCTTGGCTTGGTGATAAGCAGACCTGCTCTGCGCATCTGTGCCAGCCTGCAGCTGCCCCCCACTTCTTCACCCTTTCTCATGCGAAATCAAAACTTCCCTGGGCTCCTCCCTTGCAAGCCTCCCCCCAAAATCCTGAATGCCTCCCCCCATTCCTGTTTCTTTATGACAGCCGAAGTGCAGTTGAAGATAGGAAGAGAAATGGAGCCAGGCTGACATTTACTTTTTCCTATCGGCACGTTCCATGCAGATCGTGACATTTCACAGGACGATTTTCCTTCTGTGCATGCTCAGAGTTGGACAAAGACAGACAAAGAGGCGGTGCGCCAGAATTTTGCAATCAGCGGGGTGCTAATGGAGCACCGCATCAGACCGCACCAGTAGGATCCTGCCACTGCTCCAAATCCTAAATGTTGAAATGTCAAGGCACCAAAAACATTAGGAGGCATTCTTGTTGCCTTCTACTCCTAGCCAGTAATGGTTCATAATGGTTCATTATACACAGGACAAAATCAAATCCACACATTAAAGGAAAACATCTCAGCTCAGCTGAGAATGAAGTGATACTTTTCCCAAAACTCTTTATTAACTATAGTAAATCTTTGGGAAGAGATAGGTAGGATTATCTTCCATTTTAATCATTTCCATCCAGCCTTTTTTAATAGCAGCCAATCTATGCACCTCTATCTCATTTACTTCAGTGATTTTGGCTATAGCAATGAGTGGCATAAAATATAAACCTATCTATCTATCTATCTATCTATCTATCTATCTATCTATCTATCTATCATCATCCATTTATTTATTTATTCAATTTTTTAAATGCTGCCCTGATTCTTAGACTCAGGGTGGCTTACAACATGTTAGCAATAGCACTATTTTTTAACAGACAGCCTATTGCCCCCACAATCCGGGTCCTCATTTTACCCACCTCGGAAGGCTTGAAGGCCGAGTCAACCTTGAAGCCAGGGATGAGATTTGAACCGCTGACTTGCAGATCTAGCAGTCAGCTTTAGTAGCTTGCAGTACTGCACTCTACCCACTGCGCCACCTCGACTTGATTGTATCCCCCCGCTCATCTTACCTTTTATCTCTTTAGCATCCCTGGGTTATCTAAAAGGCTAGTTGAGCTTTTATTTGTTCCATTGATTCTGTCTCTATTTCTCCTTGTCTTGTTTTCAGTGGTGACTCTTTACCCTTATGTTCAGAAGAAGGAGGATGAACTCTCATTTACAGAAGGGGTCATTATTTACGTGACACGGAAACACTCAAGTGGCTGGTGCGAGGGTGTGACAAGTGATGCAGAGGGATTGTTCCCAGGGAACTACGCCGAACCTTTGCAATGAATGCGGCAGAATGAAAGAGGAAAAAGACAGGATCCTAACACAAGTTTTATGGAGAGCATGGAGTAGTCCCACAGCGAGACAGGTTGCAAATAAATTTAAGAAATTTATGTATGTCCTACTTTAAGTTGCCTGGAAATCAGCATTTCCTTGACTTAAGCTAGGCTAAAATCAAACTAGCGAAAGATAGGTGTCGAGAGTATTTAGGAAATGTCCCTAAATCCACTGCAATAAGGATTTATGGTTCCTCTTCTGTAGAGCTTCACAAAGTCTAAAATCTTGCTCAGCAGTTAATAAAGACCCCATCAGGGCTCAGTTTTATACTTACAAAAATAGTGATTGCTTAGAATTCTTTGGTCCCGTTTGCCCATGTTTGATGCGTGTGATGAATAAATATATGAACCCAGCAACAAACTTTCCACTGTCTTATAGAAAATAAACATGCTGTAAAATAGCCTTGAAGGTTTTGTGTGGTTTTTCAATATGCCAGCAGGTGGTGCTGTTCTGTAGTTTAACTCCATAGCAGGGACTGCCCCTCACTGTCCATTCCTTAAATCTTATTTGCATCTCAAAATTATATCACCCATTTCAACAGCAAACAAACGACAGAGAGTGTTTTCTGAGGGCCGACAGAGAGTGTTTTCTGAGGGCCAACAGAGAGTGTTTTCTGAGGGCCAACAGAGTTTTCTGAGGGCCGACAGAGAGAGTTTTTTTCTCTCCCTGGTCCAGCGATGGTGAACCTTTTTTTTCCTCAGGTGCCAAAAGAGCATGGGCATGCGCTATCACACATGCATGAGTGCCCACACCCATAATTCAATGCCTGGGGAGAGCGAAAACAGCTTCCCTTGCCTGCTGGAGGTCCTCTGAAGGCCGGAAATAGCCTGTTTCCCAACTTCTGGTGGCCCCAGTAGGCTTGTGTTTCACCCTCCCCAGGCTCCAAAGGCTTCCCTGGAGCCAGGGGAGGGTAACAATGCCCTCCCCCATCCCCCCAGAGGTGCTCTGGAAGCCAAAAACACCCTCCCAGAGCCTTTGTGTGAGCCAAAAATCAGCTAGCAGGCACTCTGTGGCACCCATGCCATAAGTTCGCCATCACTGCCCTAGTCTAAACCCAGCTTTGAGAAGTCACAGTATGAATATTGTATCCCATTTTAATTGCACTCCACATGCCTCCCGGTTTGCCAAGATAGGTGGTTATGTGCCCCCTGAAATCTCCAATGTAGAACCACCTCTTAATTCCCTTCATTTTGCCATGAGAGGAGATCACATCAAGGCGAAACTGAGAGGAACCACCACCTGCCATTCTCAGATCAAAGGAGAGAATAAGACTAATTTATGAGGAAAAACAGCAGCTCACTGGTAGGTCTTTAGATGAAAGAGAAAAAAAGCCTTCCCCATCATAGAGATTTCACGCATTGAAACACGGGAATCATAAAATAGATATTTGAATATACTTTATAAGCAATTTGTTTCAGCTGAGTATACAAAAGATAACTTAACATTTAATATTTTGCTAGCTATTTTTTGCACAATGTATCTGTGTGTGTGTGTGTGTGTGTTTGTGAAAGCTATAAAAGAGTTGCCATGGCTTTAAATTCCAAAAGTAACAAGCAGAAAGGAGTACAACACAAAAGAATATGGGATATTTGCAGACAATACAGACCAAAAGAGGATAAACATTTCAAAAGAAGATATGAACAGACATTCTGCTGGTTTTGGTTATGGAATCCAAGATGGCAAGAACATTTCAAGCCAAGGAGAAGTCCATGCTGGAGTTTTGGGGTACAATACCTTGGGAGAGAAAAGCCAAATGCTCAATTTTAACTAATGAAAATTATTCTGGCAGCAATACATGTGTACTCGCCATAACAAATTCAGTGGAAACCTGTCACAATGTTGCACAGGAAAAAAAGGCATAATCTAGGTGTCTTATGGTTGTGTCAACTATTGAAATTTAGTGCATAACTATGATATGTCTGTTGTGGCAGTGTTATGACTGTAATTTGTCTGCATGAACATCTTCCACTGACTTCTTTTTCTAATCTTGATCCCATACCTCTGTAATGTCACTAATGTCATATTGATTGTATTCCTTTTCCTGAGCAAAACATGAAATATAGAATTTAGCATAGTTAGCATATTCAGTCTTACAAAGCTCCCTTTTTAGGAAGCCGTGATGCAGCCAGCACCATCATTCAGCCTGGACATCTTGTTAGCAAGCTGGGAAGTGTGTGAATTATTTTCTCCAGAAGACCATTTCTCTTTATCCCTCTGCCTCCAATTTATCGGGGAGTATATGCAGTATTATTTGAATAGAACAGAGAGAAAAAAAAGTCCAAAGTTAGATCTGAAATAACAGGATAATTATGGATGAATGTGAAATACAGAAATATAGTAGCAGATTTATTTTCCTGTAGTTTCCTGTAGTCTACTGCTTTTTACCTTTGCGGTTATCCAGCTACTGCTGAATTATACCTGCAAACAAGCCCAACTAACAAGCCCATTATAAAGAGATGTAGCATAGCAACATCTGAAGGACCATGCTGTACATTGATGTTATACATGCTGTATCTTCAGCAACAGTTGTTTTTAACATGTTCCCTACACCAGGGGTTGGCAACCTTGGCAACTTTACAATTTGTGGACCACCTCCCTGAATTCCTCAGCCAGATCCTTATTATACACATCTAAAATATTTTGGTTCCATCAAATAGGCAGCACTACATGCTTCATTTAAGCAGCAGTTTCTTTTGGAGGAACTGAATCCTTGAGGCTCTTCTAGATCATAGTTACCCAACCTAGAAACATAGAAACATAGAAGTCTGACGGCAGAAAAAGACCCCATGGTCCATCTAGTCTGCCCTTATACTATTTTCTGTATTTTATCTTAGGATGGATATATGTTTATCCCAGGCATGTTTAAATTCAGTTACTGTGGATTTATCTACCACGTCTGCTGGAAGTTTGTTCCAAGGATCTACTACTCTTTCAGTAAAATAATATTTTCTCATGTTGCTTTTGATCTTTCCCCCAACTAACCTCAGATTGTGTCCCCTTTTCAGCTTTGCTGAGTGGCAGTGGGAGGGAGAGGTAGAAGGGGAGGAGAGGACTCTTGCTCACTACTTCCGCAGCCCGGTTCCGAAAGGCTCAAGACCTGGTAGTGGGCTGCAGCCAAGGGCCAGGCAGGGACCCATGTTCTAAGTCAGGGGTCTCCAACCTTGGCAACATTAAGACCTATGGACTTCAACTCCCAGAGTTCCTCAGCCAGGGAAGCTGACCAAGGAATTCTGGGATTTGAAGTCCACAGGTCTTACAGTCGCCAAGGTTGGAGACCACTGTTCTAGGTGACTGATCAACATGCTACTCTGGCAAGAGTTTTCTCTTGCTTTCTCTTACAATTTGCTTGGTTAAGTCGCCCTGCCAATCTGGCACCTTATGAAGGAACTGCAATGCCCATGTTTAGCTCTTGAAATCTCTAGTTATTGGCTATGTTGACTGAGAATTATGGAAGCATAATTCCAAACTGCTGCCTGGGGCAGAGGTAGGCAAATTTTGCTCTTCTGTGACTCGTGGACTTCAACTCCCAGAATTCCTGAGCCAATCATGCTGCTCAGGAATTCTGGGAGTTGAAGTCCATATGTCATAGAAGGGCCGACTTTGCCTACCCAGGGCCTAGGGCATTGATCACAGCAATAAATTGAGCCCTTAAAGAAACCAGTATTTTGGGCTCAGTTATGTCCTGCCCAGTAACAGTGATACACTGAAATTACCTTGTAACATTTCCTCCCACGCCCTTTTTGGGCATAGTATTTTGAAGTTACAGATAAGTTTAATTTACAAATGCACAATACTTGCTTTGTTTGGATGTGTGAATCCAACCCCTGTGATTTGGGAACTGTGATTTATGGCTTAGTAACATATGAACTCAGCCAAACCTGGCTGAGGAAGTAAATCATAGATTAAAGGGAACCTGACCTAGCAGACACATCATTCTGCTCCATTTAGATCCACTGCAGATCATTTTATTGTCCTCTCCAATGACCCATGAGTGCTTTTATATGCTTTGTTATCAGGGATAAGCCTCCTCTGTACCCCCAAAACAGAGGAGCGGTTTTTAAGAAACGCAGCAGCACTTTCTTCGTAGGCAAGCAAAGCATATGAGGTGGCAGGCACCCACCCACCCTTGCTGGGAATGGGCTGCCAAACTGCACAGGGAGCCCTTATCTCGGGATCAAAAGAAGGGGAGATATCCAGAGACAGACTGCGCACAGAACGAGAGGAAGGGAGGGATGTGTGGGGCAGAGCAGAAGCCGAGCATGAGGCAGTGCAAGGTTAATTGCTGAGATATTTCCACGGCTGTATGGCAGATCAATCAAGGGGGAATTGCTGCTTCTGCCAAGTCTTTCCCTCAGGATGCTTCCTTGAGAACTTCTTGAAGGTGAGAGCAAACCTCTATGGCAGACTCCCAAGGGACTATAGTGGCCCGATAAGTGCCAGGCTGGTTTTTCTCCATATCCTGGATGAGCCGATGCATGGGATAGCCCTTCCGCGGGAAGGCAACATCGCTGGACTTCATGGCCATGGAAGGGCAGAAGTCATTGGCTCCATCTCCCACGTAGAAGATCCTCTCAAACTGCCTTCCCTCCTGAGCTCTTTCTTCCAAGTATTCGACCAGGATCTTCTGCTTGCACATGTTTAAAGGGCACCGTGGGCAGTTGTGTGAATGGTAAGGGCCCAAGACGAAGTAGCCTGTCTTGTCAAAACTAGAAGGGTTGCTGAATATCTTACGGAAGAGGGAGTGAGCCCCCGCGGCCTTCAGAGAACATTCGATGCCGAACATGTTGGCATCGGAGATGAGGATAATCTCAAAATGGTTCTGGTGCTTAGAGAGGAACTGGAAGAGCTTCTGCATGCCCGGAGAGAGGGGGATCTTTTCGTAAACTGCTTTGAAGTCGGACATCTTTACCCCTTGATCCCCCAGGTATTTCAACACCCGCTGCATGTACTCATTGTAGAAGCCTTCCCGGAAGGTTTGGCGTATGGACTCCGGCAGTTTTTTCTCAGGAGTGGCCTGGACGACAGAGTCATCACTATTCTCATTGACAATGGTCTCATCAAAGTCAAAGACCAGGAGGTACTTTTGGCTTTGTGTGGCCGCCATTGGCCCATCCTGCAACAAAAGGAGGTTTGGTTAATGGAAAGCCAGCTACAGTGCTTTGCCCTTCTGACAATGCGGCCCATAGCCCAACCTGGTTGCTTTGCTTATCTTGATAAACCTCTGTACGTCCCAGTCAACACAGCCATTGCTGGGAATTCTGGGAATTGACATGTACACATCTCCTTGGCTGCGATGACTTGTTACAATGCCACTTCCAGCAAACCATAAAAGCTGAATGCTTCCCCCTTGATGGCAAAACAGTGTTCAAAATTTATTTATTTATTTATTACTTAGATTTGTATGCCGCCCCTCTCCGAAGACTCGGGGTGGCTCACAACACGTGGAAACAAATCATAAATAATCTGACAATTTAAAATATTTAAAGATTTAAGAAAAACCCCATATACTAACAGACATACACACAAGCATACCATATATAAATTAACATGCCCAGGGGGAGATGTTTCAGTACCCCCATGCCTGACGGCAAAGGTGGGTTTTAAGGAGTTTACGGAAGGCAGGAAGAGTAGGGGCAGTTCTAATCTCCGGGGGGAGTTGGTTCCAGAGGGCCGGTGCCACCACAGAGAAGGCTCTTCCCCTGGGGCCCGCCAACCGCCATTGTTTAGTTCACGGGACCCGGAGAAGGCCCACTCTGTGGGACCTAATCGGTCGCTGGGATTCGTGCGGCAGGAGGCGGTCTCGGAGATATTCTGCAGCTGTGCGAGCAGTCATGGGCCTTCTGAGATACACCCATGATTCTCCAGCAAGCTGCAAGCTGCATTGGCTGCCAATTGGTCTCTGAATGCAATTCAAAGTGTTGGTTATAACCTATAAAGCCCTATGTGGCATCGGGGGACCGTCTTGTGGGACCGTCTTCCGCCTCATGCATCCCAGTGGGCCTTCTCCAAGTCCTGTCAGGAAGACAATGTCACCTGGCGGGACCTAGGGGAAGAGCCTTCTCTGTGGTGGCCCCGGCCCTTTGGAATCATCTCCCTCCAGAGATTTGTACTGCCCCCACCCTCCCAGTCTTTCGCGAGGTTTTAAAGACCCATCTCAGCCAACAGGCTTGGTCTAATATCTAGTCGCGGCCGATGAATTAATTTATATGTGTGATTGGGTAAATGTGAGCGATTGTTTTTAAGAAATTGGAGTTTTAGAATGTTTTTAGGCTTAGATTTCTATATATTTTGTATTTATTCTTGTTGTGAACCGCCGTGAGTCTCAGAAGGGTGGCATAGAAGTCAAACAAACAAACAAACAAACAAACAAATAAATAAAATCTGCATATTTTTGGCTCCAACTTTAGTGCACTCTCCCCTTCCTACCTGAACCATGAACTATCTGCAGATGTTCTGAGGTGTCACAAACAGCAGGCAAAGGATGAGATGTTGAGTACATAGACAGGTGCATCCATAGCAGAAGATCCTTTTCATGCACAAATAGATGATACCTCTATTTGGCCCTAACCAAAGCAAAGAATGTATGACTATGCTTTAAAAAACCTGAAATTCTATCTTTGATATGCACTTATTTTTTGTCTTGGGTCATGGAGGGAAAAAAAGGAATGGTGACAAATTATGGAATTTGCTACTTATACATTCTATTTTATAAGTTTTACTCCCTAAAAGGATTAGAATGCTTTGAGGTGTTTTCATTCACAAGGACTAGTAACTTTGGTGCCTTACAACTTCTTGAAGATGTAATGATTTTTATCTCCATGTCCAATGTCTGCAATTATTAATATTTTTCACACTTATGATTAAATCGCTTAGCTCTGCTGTAAAAATTAAGATTTCAAGTAACTCAAAGTGAACTACTTCAACATTGCCTATTTCTGTTTTGTGGCCACTATAAGTCCAAGTGGGACACCGTGTTTTCTCCTCACGTATCTTCAGTTCTTGACCTTAAGAGGCTTAAGTATTCAGCTAAGGGGATCAGTGTTTAAGTTTCTTTTAATCCTCGTCACATCCTTTCCTGATCAAGGCAATTTATGTCCCTTGGAATTCTTGCTTGTAACAAAGATGCCGTGATAGGATACCAGCAAATTTTGGAATACAGTGATCCCTCGATTATTGCGAGGGTTCCATTCCAAGACCCCTCGCGATAATCGATTTTTCTCGATGTAGGGTTGCGGAAGTAAAAACACCATCTGCGCATGCGCGCCCTTTTTTCCATGGCTGCGCATGCGCAGATGGTGGAGTTTGCGTGGGCGGCGGGGAAACCCCGATCTTCGTCTGCTCGCTGCTGCTGCGGCCGCCCAGCAGCTGATCTGCTCGGCAGCGCAGCAGCAGCTAGCAGACGCAAAGGGGAAACCCCGGCTCCTCGCTGATGCCCCCGCTCGCCCGCCCGCCCGCCGCCCGCCAGCAAGAGGGGGAGAGATAGAGAAAGAGAGAGAAGGAAAGAAAGAGATGAGAGAGGGAGGAAGAGAGTGTGAGAGAGGAAGAAGCAAAATAGAGAAAGAGAGAGAGAAAGGAAGATGAGAAAGAAAGGAAGAGAGTGACGTCATCGGGTGGGAAAAATCGCGATATAGCGTTTCGCGAAGATCGAGATCGCGAAAATCGAGGGATCACTGTGCATGAAATATTGGAGGAAAGGTGGTTAGGATAATGGGCAGCTTTAATTAGTTATCTGCACTGATATTCAATATGGATTGCCTGAGATTTTGAAGTTTCAGTTTAATTTTAGGAGAAGGTTTTGCATTTGCAATTGTTTCAACGAGGGTTTTCTGCCTGATATAGGTGGAATTTTGGTGACTCACCAGAGGGGCTATGCCAGTGGTTCCCAACCTTCTTTTGGCCATGTCCCACCTAAGCATCTCTAAAATCCTGAGGCATCCCCCCATGACATATAATTTTTATTATTCACAAAGTGAACTACTCACGTGGAAGAAGCCTAACTAGGCCATTAATTAGGTTTAAACAAGGTTCCAATTTCCCCCATTAAAAATGAAATTGTGCCCCTGTGAGGGGTGGACCTTACGTTGGAACCATTGGGCTATGCCTTACACATCATCTCCAAATACGACCCTCTTGATTTTCTTACCTCTGCTGCTTCCCATTGGTTGATGAAGACTAATCAATGAGGTGGTATGACCTATGGCGAACCTTTTTTTTTTTTGAGTGCCAAAAGAGTCTGGGTGTGAGCTATTGCGCATTCACAAGTGCCCACACCCATAGTTCAATGCCTGGGGAGGGCGAAAACAGCTTCCCCCACCCCCGAGACAGGAAATGGCCTGTTTCCCAATTTCTGGTGGGCCCAGTAGGCTTGTGTTTCACCCTCCCCAGGCTCCAAAGGCTCCTCCGGAGCTGGGGGAGGGTATAAATGCCCTCTCCCATCCCCCTGGAGCCTCTCTGGAAGCCAAAAACACCTTCCCAAAGCCCTTGTGTGATCCAAAAATCAGCTGGCCAGCACATGTGTGCACGTTGGAGCTGAGCTAGTTCACGTGCCAGCAGATATGGCTCCGTGTGCCACCTGTAGTACCTGTGCCATAGGCTCGCCATCACTGGCCTATAGCTTTTGAATGGGAGGGGTATTTAGTTAAACTGAACCACAGAGCCTGTGGCCACCCTTTTCCACAGTGCTATTTCACAACACGTCAATACCGTGTCCAATGATTCTGAAGTTTTCTTTTTCCACCCCAAGTTTTCTGAGAACAGTGCTCACCTTAAGAAAGCATTGCAGCCCGATACCTTCGAAACACCTTTTCATCTTCTTCAGCTCTTTAGTTTCCAACGCGATGCATCCCCCAATATATACACTCCCTTTGCTGCCGAAGAAACCAGAAATCACTGATTTTATAAATGCCAACTTCGTTCAGCTTGTATTGCTCGCTTTAGATTTTGGCCCCTGTTGAAAACAAACTCCGCAGCCTGTTTTCCAAAATGACTTTGATAATTTTAGGCAGACCTTGACTTACAATTATTCATTTAGCAACCATTCAAAGTTACAGCAGCACTGAAAAAAAATGTGACTTATGACCGTTTTTCACAATTACAACTGTTGCAGCATTCCCCATGGTCATGTGATGAAAATTTGGGTGCATGTATTTATGATGATTGCAGGGGGGGTCATATGATCAGATTTTGTGACCTTCCGACAAGCAAAATCAATGGGGAAACCAGATTCACTTAACGATCATGTTACTAACTTAATAATTACAGTGATTTTTCATTAAACAATGGTCTTGCTTAGCAACAGAAATTTTGAGTTCAAATTGTGGTTGTAAGTCAAGGAATACCCATATTGCTTGTTTCACAACCAAGTACGAGACTGCATAAGACCCTATCCTGTTCTGTCGGGCTCTCTGGTAGAAGCCTCCCAAAAATTCACAAGTACAAATTTCAGACACACACACATTTGAAAATTCAAAACAATGTCCTTTATAATGAAAATTCACTTAAACCAAGCCCTCTTTTGGTATAGCAAAGAGCACTCATCTCCAAACAAACTGGTAATTTGTACAAGTCCCTTATCAGTTCTCTGATACTTAGCTTGCAGCTGTGAGGCAATTCACAGTCCTTCTTCTTTCACAAAGTGAAACACACTTTGCTCTGGTTTAGTTTCAAAGCCGAGAAAAATCAGCACACAAAGGTCGAAGTCAGCAAGGCAGGCATGAAACACAACGATCAGATAATCCTCCACAATGGCCAAACCCACAGGCTGCTATTTATAGCAGGCTCACTAATTACCACAGCCCCACCCAACCACAGGTGGCCTCATTTTCTTTGATAATAATCTCTCCGTTGTTGTTGCCTATGCATGGCTCTCCGCATGCATGGCTGTATAATTAACTCTTGTTCTGAATCCAAGGAGGAGCTAGATAATTGATCTCCTTCTGAGCTGTCTGCCACACCCTCCTCCTCCCTGTCACTCATGTCTTCTTGGTCAGAGGAGCCTTCAACAGCAGATTCCATCGGGGGCAAAACAGGCCTGCAGCATGTGGATGTCTCCCCCACATCCACAGTCCTTGGGGCAGGAGCTGGGCCAGAGTTAACCACAACACTATCCTTAGCGTGGTTCAATTAACTGCAGAGCTGAAGAGATAAATATTTTAACTTCCCCCATTTAACTTGGAGGTGAAGGTTCTTCTGCCTAAGAAAATCGTCAACAATCGAGACCAATCTGCCTCTCTATCCATTGAATCTACCCCGCCAAACCCTAATAAAAAACATGTGTAGCAGGGGGAGTTGAATTTTTCTATCACAACAAAATGGTGAAATATTTTGACTTTTTAAACAGAGATGAACTCTCAGTGCCTGGGTAGCATCAGTTGCTACAACATCTTCTTCCAATTTAGCACTTCTCAGATGTGTGATGCACTCTGAATGCAACCATCCCCAGCCAGCTTGCCATCACTTGTAAAACCTAAGTGTTTCTTTCACTCTTTTGTCTCCAGGGCTGGATCACTTTTACCCGTGGGGGAGACACCAAGATGACAAGAGAGCTTTTCTGGAAAAGTATCTCTTTATCACCATATTTTTAATCTATTGTTGTAAATGCCACACTTCTGCTGCCTTAGGGGAAGCCACAACATTTTGAAAAGAGCTGAGAAAACTCCAGGACTTTACTAATCCTTGTGGGAGTGGGGGAGGAAGAGATATTGTACACATTCTACAAGCCAAGCTAGAGCCAAGCTGACAAAACAATTGTAAGTTGATAGTTATTTAATGGTCTGCCCCCCCCCAAACAGTCTGATGAACAGTGTTTTAAAAAATTGAGGATTCCTGATCTATATAATCTATATATACAGTGATACCTTGTCTTGCGAACTTAATTGGTTCTGGGATGAGGGTCGTAAGGTGAAAAGTTCGTAAGATGAAACAATGCTTCCCATAGGAATCAATGGAAAAGCGATTAATGTGTGCAAGCCTAAAATTCACCCCTTTTGCCAGCCGAAGCGCCCGTTTTTGCGCTGCTGGGATTCTCTTGAGGCGCCCCTCCATGGGAAATCCCCCCTCTGGACTTCCATGTTTTTGTGTTGCTGCAGGGGAATCCCAGCAGGGGAATCCCAGCATCACAAAAACGGGCGCTTCGCTGGCAACGGAAGTCTGGAGGCGGGGTTTCCCAATGAGGGGAGCCTTCACCTGGCAACGGAAGTCTGGAGGCGGGGAACCCCAGCGGCGGTGGCAGGTTCGTAAGGTGAAAATAATTCAGAAGAAGAGGCAAAAAAATCCCAAACCCCGGGTTCGTATCTCGAAAAGTTCGTATGATGAGGGGTTCGTAAGACGAGATATCACTGTATATTGAATAATATTGAATAATAGCAAATAGAGGATGATGTGGAACAAAAACAACAATCTTATCCTTAATCCAGTTACTCTGCTGTGAAAAACAGGTGATTGATTTACAACAGGCTGAGTGGTTTCCATCCTGTACAAGCAGAGAGTAGTTTTTACTTATAGTTCCCAGTATATAGTTTAAAATTATTATTTTCTGCTTTATTTCCAATCTTCCAATCTTCTACAATGTGTGTTCTGCTCAGAAGAACTCGGCCCACTCCTAAGCCTATCTAGCCATGAGAGTATTACCATTTTAAAGAATAAATGTGACCACTCAACTTCATTTAATCTCAAGGGCACTTTATCAATTCTGTCCTGAGAGATGGCTGCCCACGCAAAAAGTCTTCTCTATCTAAAGCAAGACAGTGCACAGGTGACTTTTTGTTTTTTAAAAATAAATCTTATTAACTCTTTTAGTACTGTGCCAGATTGGGAAATCGCTGATAATAAAAGGCTGGACAATTTGAGACAAATTGCACTGGCAATACAGAGAATATCAGACCTCTTATTCATCTGGTTTTACCAAGGACCCAAGGCAGTTGACATCACTTTGAGAGAACACCTGTTGGTCCCCTCCGAAGTCTATGGAATCTATCTAGGCGGATATCGACATAGAACCTGTAGAACGTGTCCAAATCCCTCCACCTTGCCCCCTATTGAAATAGCACCACATCTAGAAACTTCAAAGAATAAAAATGCTGCTGACATGAAGGTTTTGATTGCCTAAAATTCTGAGAATCACAACCTGTCAGGTGGCAACTGTAGGTTGCCGCTATCGGTTCGTCCAAACTGGTGTGAATCGGCAGGATGCTACCTATCTACAGCACAGAAACATACACGCAGAGAAAGGTACACTCTCACAGGGCCTCTCTTGTAATACAGCCTCTTAAAGTAGTAATAGTCAAATAACCCTGCTGACTCATTCCTACCACCGTTATAGCATTACAGCAGCTGGTCAGCTCTTAAAGTACAGTGATACTTTGTCTTGCAAACTTAATTGATCCCTGGACGAGAAAAGTTCGTAAGACGAAGCAATGTTTCCCATAGGAATCAATGGAAAAGCAATTAATGCATATAAGCCCAAAATTCACCCCTTTTGCCAGCCGAAGTGCCTGTTTTTGCACTGCTGGGATTCCCTTGAGGTCCCCTCCATGGGAAACCCCACCTCCAGACTTCCATGTTTTTGCGATGCTGCAGGAGAATCCCAGCATTGCAAAAACGGGCGCTTTGCTGGCAATGGAAGTCCGGAGGTAGGGTTTCCCAGCGAGGGAAGCCTCAGCGAAATCGCAGCATCCCAAAAACACCGAAGTCCTTGAAACCCCACCTCCGGACTTCTGTGTTTTTGCAATGCTGTGATTTCGCTGAGGCTTTCCTCGCTGAGAAAACCTGCTGCTGTGTTTCATTGAAGACTTCAATTAGGTATAGTGGTTAACTGTGGCTACTTGGTGGGTTAACCTTCCTGTGTGCAAAACTCTCACTCTGCCCAACAGGTTATAGGGCGAGTAGCTCTGCCCAACAGTCACCATCAGTGAGCTGTTGGACGGCATTACTTGGTCTGTTGTGTAGATGTTTGGGTGGTTCAGGGTGTGGAATTTGTGGTGGGTGAGGGTGTGTTTTGGGGATTGTTATGTGTTTTGGGCCTGGTCTTTAGGTGTTATGCGAATTTCATCGCATGGATGGAGAACCTCTTTTTCTTCAGGTGCCAAAAGAGCATGTATGCACGCTATTGCACCTGCACGAGTGCCCACACCCATAATTCAATGCCTAAGGAAGGTGAAAACAGCTTTCCTCAGCCCCCAGAGACACTCTGGAGGCCAGAAATGGCCTGTTTCCTAACTTCTCCAACACTATGTTAGGACCTTGATCACGCTCAGAACAATTGCCAATTTGGAATTGAAAAACTGAAGAAGATAAATTTCTCAATACGACAGTATAAATAAATACTTTATTATTATAATATAATAATATATGTATATATATATATATACAGTACACCCATGCGATGAAATTGGCATAACACCTAAAGACCAGGGTAGGCTCATGTTTTGCCCTCCCCAAACTCCAAATGCTTCCCTTGAGCCCAGGGAGGGTAAAAATACCCTCCCCCATTCCTTGGAGGCTCTCTGAGAGCCAAAAACGCCCTCCCAGAGCCTCTATGTGAGCCAAAAATCAGTTGACCAGCACCACATGCATGTTGGAGCTGAGCTAGGGCAACGGTTCGCATGCTAGCAGATGTGGCACCCATGCCATAGGTTTGCCAACACTGTCCTAACAGGTTAGAAACATAGAAACATAGAAGACTGACAGCAGAAAAAGACCTCATGGTCCATCTAGTCTGCCCTTATACTATTTCCTGTATTTTATCTTAGGATGGATATATGTTTATCCCAGGCATGTTTAAATTCAGTTACTGTGGATTTATCAACCACGTCTGCTGGAAGTTTGTTCCAAGGATCTACTACTCTTTCAGTAAAATAATATTTTCTCATGATGCTTTTGATCTTTCCCCCAACTAACTTCAGATTGTGTCCCCTTGTTCTTGTGTTCACTTTCCTATTAAAAACACTTCCCTCCTGGACCTTATTTAACCTTTTGACATATTTAAATGTTTCGATCATGTCCCCCCCTTTCCCTTCTGTCCTCCGGACTATACAGATTGAGTTCATTAAGTCTTTCCTGATACGTTTTATGCTTAAGACCTTCCACCATTCTTGTAGCCCGTTTTTGGACCCGTTCAATTTTGTCAATATCTTTTTGTAGGTGAGGTTGCTTCTTTGTTGCCCCCCCCTCCATTTGCAAACCTATCCTATTCCATCCAAAACTATTCCCTAGGGACAAATAAAAACAAGATGGACAGCTCAGAGGAAGAACAAACTATCCCAAATCCTCTCTAGCAATGAGGCATTTCACCTACATATACTGCAGCTATTTTGGATGGCAAGTCCCCTGAACAGACTTTGCCATTCAACTAGTTCAGCTTTTCCAGCCAATTCTCTCTATCCATCCATCTGGCACTAATAGAAATCAGAGCTCCTTTATCCAATCCTGATTCGATAGAAATTGCCAGCCAGCCAACAAACAACTAATTTCCTGCTTTAAGAAATACAAACAGGATTCTCTCTCCTACTCAGTTCAAGACCTGCTCTTATTCAAGAAAATATAAACAAGTATGTTTCTGAGTGGTCTAATACATGGCAACTCCAAATCTCAACTAGCAAATGCTCTGCCCTACACATTGGGAAGAAGAATCTGAACTCCAAATACGAACTGAATAATCAAATTATCACAGATAATCCCCACTCGGTTAAAGACCGTGGTATGCTAATAAGAAAAGATTTAAGTGCCAAAGCCCACTGCAACAATATAGCCAAGAAGGCTTCAAGAGTTGTAAACCTAATCCTACGTAGCTTCTGCTCTGGCAATCTCACACTACTTAGCAGAGCTTACAAAACTTTTGCCAGACCCATCCTCGAATACAGCTCATCTGTTTGGAACCCATATCACATCTCAGACATTAACACCCTTGAAAATGTCCAAAGATACTTCACCAGAAGAGCCCTTCACTCCTCCACTCGAAACAGAATACCCTACAAGACTAGACTTTCAATCCTGGGCCTAGAAAGTTTAGAACTAAGACGCCTTAAACATGATCTAAGTATTGCCCACAAGATCATATGCTGCAACGTCTTGCCTGTCGGCGACTACTTCAGCTTCAACCACAACAACACAAGAGCACACAACAGATTTAAACTTAATATTAACCGCTCTGAACTTGACTGTAAAAAAATATGACTTCAGTAACCGAGTTGTCGAAGCGTGGAACTCATTACCGGACTCCATAGTGTCATCCCCAAACCCCCAACACTTTACCCTTAGATTATCTACGGTTGACCTATCCAGATTCCTAAGAGGTCAGTAAGGGGCGAGTACAAGTGCACTAGAGTGCCTTCCGTCCCCTGTCCTATTGCTCTCCTATATCTCCTATACCTTTCTTCTATTCCTATATCTCTTCTTCTATTCTTTCATTGATATGTTCTATTACTATACCTTCTTTTCTATTATTTCTTAGATATATTTTACTATGAGTATTTTACTATGTGTATATAGATATATACCCACTAAAACCCTAATTGTGTATTGAAAGTTCCTAGAGCTAGGAATATTACAGAACTACAAATTATGCAGACTGACATCAACATTTGGATAACTGTATAAATTAATTATAAATTATATAAATTAGCATGCATTGCTAACTTGCTGACACTGTTGGGCATTTATACCTTTTGAAAAGGAGAAATTATTTATCTCCTGTGCTCTACTGACCCCTTAGGTGCAGAAAAAAATATCCTGTGTAACCTGCCATTTGTCCCTGAAGAATGTATTTGAATATAGCAGGGATTGTAGGAATCCTCTGAATAAGGCAATACCTGCTTTTAAAGAATTAAAGGCACCAGTTGCACTGATAAGAATGTTCTCCTATACTTGATGTGATATTTCTTTAAAGCCCCATATACATTCATCGAAGGATCCATTTATTGTTTGAATGTTAAGATGAAGAGAGATAAAATTGTGATGTCTCACAGAGTCTCCAGCCTGTGCATAGATATCTAATCAGATTCTGCTATCTACTAACTGAAAAGGTTTCTTCAATCTTGATGAGGAATAGAAGTATTTGGGCAATACAAAGATTGTGCTTTCACAATCATCTGTTCGGACATGTAACATATCTGTATCCACTAGTTTCCTTTGTAATGCTCAGACTGCCAGCCAATGTACAGCCCACCTGTTTATATTGCAAATTCTGACAATTTTTTTTCCAGCAAGCATGCAAAACAAAGCAATATTGACTTACATACAAAACAAGCTCATGTGTAAGGTGGTCTGCCCACAGTTCTATCATGAGAACATCCAGAAAGATTTTGCTATCATATATGCTCCCTTAAAATAAAGAGGTGTAACTTTGGGAGATAGGAGAGTTGAAGAGTCTACTCTTGACCTTTGAATGACATGCTTGAAAACCTCTCTCAGAAAGTAGACAGGACAGTTTAGTGCAGGGTATATTTCAATGTAATGGAAATGAATTTATATAAATACAATTAACAATTTTACTTCTTACGAACTTAATTCTTTTCCCCCCCTTCGTGTCACATTAAGCATTTAATCTGCAGTCTGCTTTCAAAGACCTCCTTCTGCAGCCAGGATTCTACTGACTGCTTAATGCCAATTCAGTTTTCTGCAAACCAAAACTCTCCATATGTTTTGGATTAAAGAATGGACTATGTGGGGCACTAGCAGGGGTGGGCTACTGCCCGGATGGGGGGAACGCAGTGGGGTAGCAAAAATGGAGCTCCACCCCAGAGCATTCAATTTGCCCTGAAAGATGTTGAAAGAAAATTCAGGGTGTCCTGCATAAGCCACGCCCACAGTGTGGTGGTAAAAGGTTTGGTAGCCCTTCACTGGGCACTAAGTAAGGCAGTGTACTAGAGCTGGGAGAGACTTCAGTTCATGATTCTGCTTGAGCCTTACTATTGAGCCATTTACTATTACCAAACCTGGCCTACCTCATCACATTGTATGCATGAAAACAGAAAGAGCGACTCCCTTCCTCATGTGCTGCCTTGAACTTGTGGGAGATCTACAGCAGGGGTGTCAAACCCAAGCCCATGCCCAGTTTAGTGAAGTGGGTGGGGGGGAATCCCAATATATCATGTGATGCTGCTGTAACGATTTGAGTTTGACACCCCTGATCTACAGGAAATGAGGAAGCACACGAGTCAGGCTGCTATCAACGCTGATGATTCGTCCAATTTGGGAAAAGGAAAGGCTAACGGAGGGAGGAATTAAATCTTTAATGGCAATAGCAGGCTCTGATTACCGTAACAGATTTCGATCGAAAGCTTGAACTCAATGCAGAGAGAAACTCTAAAGTTTGCGCTAAGGTAATACCCTACGAGACTAGACTTTCAATCCTGGGCCTAGAAAGTTTAGAACTAAGATGCCTTAAACAAGATCTAAGTATTGCCCACGAGATCATATGCTGTAACGTCCTGCCTGTCGGCGACTACTTCAGCTTCAACCACAACAACACAAGAGCACACAACTGATTTAAACTTAATATTAACCACTCCAAACTTGACTGTAAAAAGTATGACTTCAATAACCGAGTTGTCGAAGCGTGGAACTCATTACCGGACTCCATAGTGTCATCCCCAAACCCCCAACACTTTACCCTTAGATTATCCACGGTTGACCTATCCAGATTCCTAAGAAGTCAGTAAGGGAGGAGTACAAGTGCACTAGAGTGCCTTCCGTCCCCTGTCCTATTGCTCTCCTATATCTCCTATACCTCTCTTCTATTCCTATATCTCTTCTTCTATTCTTTCAATGATATGTTCTATTACTATACCTTCTTTTCTATTATTTCTTAGATATATTTTACTATGAGTATCTCCTCTATAACCTTCATCATGTATTTTACTACGTGTATATAGATATATACCCACTAAAACCCTCATTGTGTATTGGACAAAATAAATAAATAAATAAAATAAAATAAAATAAAATAATAAATAACCTTTTTGCAGTAAAATCAGAATGGCTGTCTATCCAGTCCCTCTTAGTTTTCTCATAAAATATGTTCTTGGAGTACAGTATCGACACCAGCAGATGGCATAATTCTAGCATCAGGAAGTCCAGCGTGGTTTTCTCCCACTGTGCTCTCCCACAGGATATTCTCTGTCCTAGACTGCCCCCAGGTTGGCAAGCATTATGCAGAACATGTATGCAACGCCTAGGCAGCAATTAAGTTCAGTAATATGTGGCACTGCAAATTGTGGGTTTTATTTTTAGTGCTGGGGACAACCTGCCACACACAGTTCCTTGCATTCAGCATTTATAGTCCAGCCCAAGGAAGACAAACCTCAAAGACAGTGAATTATCTTCACATCCCACTCACGATGACACAAATGAATGGAAAGATACGGCCCTAAAGAGGCCACTGAGATTGGATCAGCCATCCTGGTTTCAGGCAGACTGAACCTTCCTTTTTTCAAGAAATTCACCAACAGATTGTACAGGCTTAGCCACACGGTCTCTACCTTTAAAAAGATGAATTATCGATACTTTGGGCCCACCTAAAATTAGCAACACTATTTTGTGACTTTGACAATATGTTAAAGTATCTACCGCATTTTTCTGAGTATAAGGCACACCTTTTTCTCCCCTAAAAGAAGGTGGAAATGTTGGTGTGTCGGGGGCTGGGGAAGGCAA
This sequence comes from Erythrolamprus reginae, assembly GCF_031021105.1. Taxonomy (NCBI): domain Eukaryota; kingdom Metazoa; phylum Chordata; class Lepidosauria; order Squamata; family Dipsadidae; genus Erythrolamprus; species Erythrolamprus reginae. The sequence goes on from NC_091963.1 coordinate 114,162,182, forward strand.
AAAACACCCCAGTTTTTGAAAATAAAAGATGAAAAATGGGCTGGTTTTTTTGCAAAAAAGCTGGGCATTTTTGCCTTCCCCCATCCCCAGGAGCACTCTGCAGGCTTTCCAAACCCTTTGCCCACCACAGTTTTGCAAAAGATGAGTGAAAAGGGGGAAGTCTTTTGCAAAAACGGGGGTGGTTTTGCCTCCCCCCAGCCCTTAGGAACACTTTGCAGGCCCAAACCTTCTGCCTACCCCATTTTTGCAAAACATGGGGCACACAGGCGGTTTGGGAGCCTTGCATAGTGCTCCCAGGGGCTGTGGAAGACAAAAACTTTTTTTCTTTGACATCTTGATGCGTCTTATACACCGGTGCATCTTATAGTCCTAAAAATACGGTAGTTGCAATTATTTCCTCTGTGTTGCAGGAATCTGGGCAGAGGAAAAGCACAATGCATGGGCAATGCCACAAGGTCTGTAACTGGGATCCCTCTATCATGTGAGAAAGGTGGGTGGCTGGTTCGTATCCTAGTTAATGAGATAAAGGCCACCTTTCCACCACAATCTTTGTTACAAGCTTTTGCACCTCTCTTCTTTATTTCTACTATGTGCTGTAACGCTGTAACGCAGAGGAACACGGTTTCCTGTTGATCACCTTTCCCTCCTTGTTGGAAATCACCCTTACTCCAACTAATCCCAACCCAGTTTCCTCCAAGGTACAGACACTCTTTTGAGTTTTACTTTACACTGGAATATGATAGAATTATGGGCCAGAAAGTTGCAGGACCAGCCATTCAGCACAAAAGATGTTAGCCCATTGATTACCTGCAGTGATGAAACAAAAGCTGTTGACATAAGCAGAACTTTCCTCTTCCTCTTACACGCAGGCGTTGTTTTCTTCACATTCTTCCTGCTTTACGCAAACCAGAAAATAAAACCAGGCAAAACCTCTCATGTTATGCAAGAGCTAAGAAAAATGGTATTTTGTAGCGTTGGTAATTAAAGAAAACCACTCCTGAGCAAATGGAAGGTAAAAGCAGGCTTAGGTTTGCAAAAGCACAAAAGAAGAATTTTAAAAAGCTCATTCTAAACATAAAAGGCATGTCCTGAAAGAGTTCACTGACAATAGGCTTTATTTTGTTGCTACAGAATGCTGGTTGATTGGTTCCTGTAATGAAGGGACAACTAGAGATTGATTAGTGGTGGTGGTTATAGTAATGGGATAGCCAGAAAAAAACTGTCTACAAAGGGGTACAAAATCATAATAGGGACGTCTCCAGGGAATAGAGAGAACAAAAAGTCAAGTTGGTGGCCATTATTCCACAAAGGAAGACCTGCTCCCCTTTTTTGACATGTGAAATGCCCAGAATGCATGCCCAAAAGCAGGGGTGAAATTCAATTCCCCCCTCCCACAGGTTCTGTGGGCAGGGTTGGGCTGCGGCCCGGACGGGGTGGGTGGGGTGGAATGCAGTGGGGTAGCGAAAATGGAGCTCTACCCCAGAGCACCCAATTTGCACTGAAAGATGTTGAAAGAAAATGCAGGGCGTCCTGCATAAGCCATGCCTGCAGTGTGGTAGTAAAAATTTTAGTAGCCCTTCACTATCTGTGGGCATGGCTTGGTGGGCATGGCAGGGGAAGGATACTGCAAAATCTCCATTCCCTCCCTATTCCTGGAGGAAGGATATTACAAAATCCCCATTCCCACCCTACTCTGGGGCCAGTCAGAAGAGTTATTAGCCAGTTCTACGAACTACTCAAAGTTTCTTCTGTTGGTTGTCCAGAACCTGTCACAACCTGCTGAATTTCACCCCTGCCCTAAAAGAGGAAGGATATTTTATTTATTTTATTTATTTATTTATTTTGTATAATATACAATACATATTGAAGAGGATAGACATGAAGTATTATATATAAAGAAAAGAAATAAAAGTAGAGGAGAAGATATATGAAAGGGAGAAAAGATTTATTATATATGAGATAAGGAGAGACAATTGGACAGGGGACGAAAGGCACGCTAGTGCACTTATGCACGCCCCTTACTGACCTCTTAGGAACATGGAGAGGTCAATCGTGGATAGTCTAAGGGAGAAATGTTGGGGGTTAGGGGTTGACACTACTGAGTCCAGTAATGAGTTCCACGCTTCGACAACTCGATTGCTAAAGTCATATTTTTTACAGTCAAGCTTGGAGCGATTAATATTAAGTTTCAATTTGTTGCATGCTCTTGTGTTGTTGCGGTTGAAGCTGAAGTAGTCATTGACAGGCAGGACGTTGCAGCATATGATTTTGTGGGCAATACTTAAGATCGTTTTTTAGGCATCGTAGTTCTAAGCTTTCTAGACCTAGGATTGATAGTCTTGACATTTCTATAACTCCCACTCCTTGGCCGTATCTTTTTGTTATAGAGCAAAGTACTGGTCCCCTTCCATGGCTTATGTCATGTTTAGAGAAACCTCAAACATGGGGACTGCATTCACACATGCTAAAGCACAAATAAATCACCTTGGCCAGGTTCTTACAATGTACAGCAATGTACAAAAAACTAGCTGCGTGGATTCAATCCATCAGAAAGCAATACTCAACTTGGAAATATTGTACCACCAATGCTTAGTTTATCTATCTATCTATCTATCTATCTATCTATCTATCTATCATCTATCTATCTATCTATCTATCTATCTATCTATCTATCTATCTATCTATCTATCTATTTAATTTTTATGCCGCCCTTTTCCTTAGACTCAGGACGGCTTACAACATGTTAGCAATAGCACTTTTTAAGAGAGGGGCCGCATACAAATCCAATAAATAAATAAATAAACAAATGAATGAATGAATGAATGAATGAATGAATGAATAACTAACTAACCCACACAATCCGGGTCCTCATTTTACCCACCTCGGAGGGATGGAAGGCTGAGTCAACTTTGAGCCGGTGATGAGATTTGAACTGCTGACCTACAGATGTACAGTCAGCTTCAGTGGCCTGCAGTACAGCACTCTACCTGCTGCGCCACCCCGGCTCTTGCCTGAAATCAAGAATATCAGGGTACTGCTGGCCTGTCAGCACTCTCCTCCAGCTATTGTCTACATTCAAAGCAACTCTCCTTTTCTACCATCACTCACGCCCAAGACCATCACACTGTCTGGAGAGCCAAAATTTCACCCATCAGTTCTACTACCTAAACTTGTGAAAATTCCCCACGGGTGATCTGCATTTGCATCCTTTGGACACATTTGGGTTTTCAAGAGTGTGATCCTCGCATCCTCTCAAAATGGGGAGCACATGGAGGCATCCATATCACAAAATGGACATAATGCTCATTTTCCCAAAGAAAAGTTTCCCCCTAACATCATCTTCTCAAGCAGCGTCTGACATATTTCTACAGCTTAGCAAATGTTCCTTTTTTTCTAGATAGGCTTTCAGAGAAATCACAGGACCTCAGCCACTTGCTGTTTTCATTTCCCCACAAAACCTATGTGATTTACTATATATTAGTTGCAATGACTTTCTTGCGGGGAGATGTGGTTACTTTGCACTATGCTGGTTTTCCATTAAAAAAACACCTCTTATTTTTAATGACAACAGGTAGAAGGAATTTAGTGGGCAAGGAAGTGACCCACAGCCCTAGCAATGCTAATGATCGCTGGATAGCTGGACTCTATTGAATATTAGAATTTTTGCCTTTGCCATTTAAACCCTAGCCTTTTCTTTGAATCCACCCATGCATTCAAATTTATGAAAGCTTGGTACATGAAAAAAAATGTCCTTTGTGGGCTAAAACAAGCTTCATTCTTTTCATTTTAGAGAAGTCAAAGAATTCAGAACAGCTAATTGCGAGTCAAAATCACCTCTTTCCTGCCATAGTTCTCTACGTTGAGTGGGGGCAATTCACTTTCTTGAGCTGGCAGCTGAAAGTGCAGCGCTGTGGTTGAATTATCAGGGAATAAAACTGTGTGATAAAATATTGAGGAGCAGCAATTATTTTGCATGGATCAGTATTGGCAGTTCTGTGCTAGCAAAAACTTCAGAAGAGAAGGATTTAGGGGTGGTGATTTCTGACAGTCTCAAAATGGGTGAACAGTGCAGTCAGGCGGTAGGGAAAGCAAGTAGGATGCTTGGCTGCATAGCTAGGCGTATAACAAGCAGGAAGAGGGAGATTGTGATCACGCTGTATAGAGCGCTGGTGAGACCACATTTGGAATACTGTGTTCAGTTCTGGAGACCTGACCTACAAAAAGATATTGACAAAATTGAACCAGCCCAAAGATGGGCTACAAGAATGGTGGAAGGTCTTAAGTATAAAACGTATCAGGAAAGACTTAATGAACTCAATCTGTATAGTCTGGAGGACAGAAGGAAAAGGGGGGACATGATAGAAACATTTAAATATGTCAAAGGGTTAAATAAGGTCCAGGAGGGAAGTGTTTTTAATAGGAAAGTGAACACAAGAACAAGGGGGAACAATCTGAAGTTAGTTGGGGGGAAAGATCAAAAGCAACATGAGAAAATATTATTTTACTGAAAGAGTAGTAGATGCTTGGACCAAACTTCCAGCAGACGCGGTTGATAAATCCACAGTAACTGAATTTAAACATGCCTGGGATAAACATATATCCATTGTAAGATAAAATACAGGAAATAGTTTAAGGGCAGACTAGATGGGCCATGAGGTCTTTTTCTGCTGTCAATCTTCTAGGTTTCTATGTTTTTATCTTTATTTGAATTTATTCCTTCTTTGGTACCATTGCGTGCCATAAATGGAGATGCCTGTTAAGAGTGAATTGCTTTCACTATCCAGGAACAGCAGACAGGCAGAGCAGCCTTGATAAGATAAGGGAGCTCCTTCTTAGCCTTTCCCTAGGTGGTCAAGGTACAAATGGGTACCTGGGTGTGAACAGCAATGCATTTCCTGCAAATGGCGAACTCTATTGCAGCGATCCCTCAAAGGGCTTCTTCCCATAGCTTGTTAAGGGTTGCTCCCTGTACTTCCACCAGCACCACTTCTGCCAACCCACAAACTGTGCTGAATAAGGGTGTTACGTGAGGTTGTGCATGTGCCCCAGTGATGGCCTGCTACTGGAATGTTAAGGCGCTCTGTTCTAGTAGTGATTTTAGGGATGTGTGTGCACATGTGCCCCCGCATGAGATTTTGCTTCTGCGCATGCTCACGTGGGTGAGATTTCAGCGTTTTTTTCTGATTTCACTTCTGCGCATGCATCTCTGCAATGGCTTCGGAGGGCACACCGATAGCACCGGACAGTCCTTCCCTGATGTGCCCCTAGCACAGTGGGATCAGATTCTTGGGCATGCAAGGTTTTACCAACTCACCATGCATCTGACTAGCATCTGGCTGAGGATTTCAATGTGGAGGAACACAAGAAGAATGAATGCCGAACTCTCCCTTTTGGAGAAAATCCTCACCAGCACTGCTGGGAAGGAGGAACACAGCCTGTTTCTTACACTATATTTAAGATTGCCAGTAAGGAAAAACTAAAGCCATGAGCAACAAGGCAAAAGCAGTCATCGAAGTCAAACTCCCGGGTGTTTCCCATGATCCTTGATTCACCAACTAGATCTTGGAATCAAAAACATTGTTTACTGCATACATTCATATTCATCCATTACATGGTTTCCTTTCTGATTAAGGAATACAGTGTTCCCTCGATTTTCGCGGGTTCGAACTTCGCGAAATGTCTATACCACGGTTTTTCAAAAATATTAATTAAAAAATACTTCGCGGGTTTCCCCCCTATACCACGGTTTTTCCCACTCCATGACGTCATATGCCATGGCCAAACTTTCGTCTGCCTTTAATAATTTTTTTTAAATAAACTTTAATAAATAAACATGGTGAGTAATAATCTAAATGGTTGCTAAGGGAATGGAAAATTGCAATTTAGGGGTTTAAAGTGTTAAGGGAAGGCTTGTGATACTGTTCATAGCCAAAAATAGTGTATTTACTTCCGCATCTCTACTTCGTGGAAATTCGACTTTCGTGGGCCGTCTCGGAACGCATCCCCCGCGAAAATTGAGGGAACACTGTATTACACAAACTCCAGAAAGGGAGTCACAGGTAGCCTAAAGAAATTTAAGGCTTAAGTTTAATATTTTTTTAAAAATAGCCAAACTTATGAAATGCTTGGCCTTTGCCACCCATCATGGCTTTAGCAACTGAGGCCTTCACTTAATCCTTTGGTAGAGCAGAGGTGGTCCTGCTGTTTTTCCTAGTTGCTCAAGCAAAGGGACTCAGTGCCAGAGTCATCCTACCCCAAATCCAGAAAATGGTTTCAACAGAAAATTAATGTCCAGTCACTAGATGCCAAGGGAGGCATTCCGAAAGAACAAGAAGGAAGCCATTCCTAAGTGTTTCAAGGGTAGCTTTTTTGATTCGCTTTTATTAGGATATTTTATTTAGCAAAAATGCTAAAAGAAACAAGGTAAGGAGGAACTTGCAGGAGCTGCAGTAGAACAGCCGGGGTGGCGCAGCAGGTAGAGTGCTGTACTGCAGGCCACTGAAGCTGACTGTAGATCTGAAGGTCAGCGGTTCAAATCTCATCACCGGCTCAAGGTTGACTCAGCCTTCCATCCTTCTAAGGTGGGTAAAATGAGGACCCAGATTGTGGGGGCAATACACTGGCTCTGTTAAAAAGTGCTATTGCTAACATGTTGTTGCCCTGAGTCTAAGGAGAAGGGCGGCATAAAAATTGAATGAATGAATGAATGAATGAATAAATAAAATAAAGTTCAGACTCCTTCTAGCAGATACATTTTCCAAGAAAGCAAGGATTGCGTAGTTTTAGGATCGTAAAAACCCATATGGAAAAGATCAGAAAAGAAAGACTAAGAGACAATGTGAGATGGAAATGGACGAGGAGATAATAGGAAAAGCAATGTATAATTAATATAAGTATTAATATGAATGTGGATATGTGGATAAAGATCTGCTGGAAAATGTTATATGGAAAATGTGAAAATTAATAAAAATAATATAAAAAAACAAAAAAAACCATTTTAAGATTCATGTTTTTCTATGAGAGATGACAATATTCCTTTGGCTTGACGATAGTGACTGATCCCAAATCTCACAGGTTGCTATTGTTATAAAGATTCATTTGAAGGAGAGTGTATTAAACATATCATTCTGATCTCCCAAGGAAAGGAGAGAGATAGACATGAATGAATGCTACATAACAGATAGCAAACCACACTCTGATTTTATATGGAATGGATCTATGTAGAATAATTTTATGTTCTTTATTACAGGGTAGTGATTAGATTTCAATTTCTGGGTAAAGGGAAGAGGTTTGTTAAAATTGAAAAAAGAAGATGGACTAATTAAAAATTGTATAATGAGCTGGGCAAAAGTTTTTAAAAAAATCAATATGGTATATTGGAAAAATATTGGATCAATGGAAAAATATGTGGCTTGAGGTCTATAGAGATTCTCAGTCATCCAGGTCATGGCTGTCCCAAAGATATTTTTTCAAGAGGCAACTGGAGTTTCTGGGTTTTTTTTCTTTTAAGATGTTTTGCTCCTCATCCAAGACATTTCTTCAAAGAAAAGCAGAAAGTCCAGGTACCTCCTGGAAAAGCACTTTTGGGACATTTGGCTAAAGGGACAAAACTGGAAACGATGGCCAAGGCTCATAGCCTTCATGAGAAAAAAATCACTGAAGAAATTCATCTACTGGTACATCTGCAGGCTTTTTGTGGGAGACAGAGGAAAAAACAAAAGCAAATTTTGACATATGGATTTGATGAACATTAAAATTTTAAAAGATGAAAATTTTTAAAAAGCTACCCTGACCATTGTCAAAAAAACGTGATTGTTCTAAGTAATGATTATTGTTTTTAGCAGATCAGAAGGAGGAGGACATCCCCTTACCCCGAAATATTTTCTTTCAGAATTCCTATACACAGATGAGATTGTTGTCTATTTTAAGAAAAAGAGCAGAAGGAAAGCAAAGAAGCACATGCTGTTCTGTGTACTGACCGCCAGCTTTTATGAAAGGGTGGAGGGTACTAGACAAAGCACTTGCAAAGTCCCTCCCTATCAAGAGGTTTTGGAGAGGCAACATTGGGTTGAGAAGAAAAACAATGGCTGGATGCCATCTGTGTCCCAAATTAACCTTTCCCAAGCAGCTTCTTAGCTTGCAGCCCAAACACAGGGAAAACGTCAGCAGAGTTATTCTCTATAGCTCTGCTGAGTCATGCCAATATTTGGGCTTATCCTGAAAGCAGAGGGAGGGAGGGAGGGGGACCTAATGCCTTAAGGAAGTCTTTCAGAAGATATCAGATACTTGTTAGAGGCAAGTTGAATAGCAGAAGAAAAGGGGAACCTATTCACCATCTCCAAAGACGGGCTACAAGAATGGTGGAAGGTCTTAAGCATAAAACGTATCAGGAAAGACTTAATGAACTCAATCTGTATAGTCTGGAGGACAGAAGGAAAAGGGGGGACATGATCGAAACATTTAAATATGTTAAAGGGTTAAATAAGGTTCAGGAGGGAAGTGTTTTTAATAGGAAAGTAAACACAAGAACAAGGGGACAGAATCTGAAGTTAGTTGGGGGAAAGATCAAAAGCAACGTGAGAAAATATTATTTCACTGAAAGAGTAGTAGATCCTTGGAACAAACTTCCAGCAGACGTGGTTGGTAAATCCACAGTAACTGGATTTAAACATGCCTGGGATAAACATATATGCATTGTAAGATAAAATACAGGAAATAGTATAAGGGCAGACTAGATGGACCATGAGGTCTTTTTCTGCCGTCAGTCTTCTATGTTTCTATGTTTCTATGTTTCCTCTCCCCCAAATGTTCCTCGGACCACTAGCTTTTGCTCCAGACAGATGAATAAGTGATGCTGGATCAGCTGCTTTATTCTTAAGCCAAAACTGTTCCTGCAGATTCAAGATGTTAGAAGAAGTTAGGAAGTTTTCACTCCAGTCCAGGACAGGGAAATAAAGTAGGAAAATTCTGATGGGTTCCCTGCCAGATGGGCTCCCTATTTAAACCCCCTGCCTTTTGTACACTGCTGCTGGGAGTCACTTCCTGTGTAATCTAATAAATAGCTAAAGTCGCTCCACCAGTCTCCTGTTTCTTCCCTATCGGAACCCAACATTGGCGATGAAGGTGGAATGATGAAGAGTTTTATAAAACCAAGACAAAGGGATCCATCCTGGCCAGAAGGAAGTAGGGAACATGAGGCATCAGATTCAAAAGCAGAACAAGGGAAAAGACTGCAACAGAAGCTACTATGTCTTCTTTCATACATCCACCGACGCCTTTCAATCAAGCCGGAGAAACCTGGGAAAATTACATGGTCAGGTTTGACTGTTTCTTGGAAGCCAATAACTTTCAGGATATCTCAGACAATCAAATAAGAGTGACGTTCTTAAGCCATTGCTGTCCAAAGGTTTTCGAGGTTGTGGTAGCCCTATCTAAACCGGAGACCACTAATACGGTTGCCTGCTGCTTTATTTGTTGTTGGTTATGACCCTTAAAGCCCTTCATGGCATCGGACCAGAATATCTCCGAGACCGCCTCCTGCCGCACGAATCCCAGCGACCGATTAGGTCCCACAGAGTGGGCCTTCTCCGGGTCCCGTCAACTAAACAATGCCGGTTGGCGGGTCCCAGGGGAAGAGTCTTCTCTGTGGCGGCACCGGCTCTCTGGAACCAACTACCCCCGGAGATTAGAACTGCCCCTACTCTTCCTGCCTTCCGAAAACTCCTTAAGACCCACCTTTGCCGTCAGGCATGGGGAAACTAAACATCTCCCCTGGGCACGTTAATTTATATATGGTATGTTTGTGTGTGTGTTTGCTATTACATGGGGTTTTCTTAAATCGTTAAATATTTTAATTAATTGGATTGTTGTGACTGTTTTACTTGTTGTGAGCCGCCCCGAGTCTTCGGAGAGGGGCGGCATACAAGTCCAACTAATAAATAAATAAATAAATAAATAAATTTGCGAGCTGCGAGCTAGTTAGGGCTGCAGGCGAGGGTAGGCAGCATCTTCCACACACCCCCAAAGATCCTCAATGGTATGTTTTTAAAGGCACTGAGCTTCTCCATTCAAAGGGGAAGTATACTAAAAAAAAGCCTATTTTATTTGCAGAGTGGCCTCTGGTGGCCTCTGTGTGTGTGTGTGAATAAAAATCATCCGAATCTGCTCAGAGGGAAAAGTTCCATATGGGCAAAAGCCAGGCCGATCCATCCGCTTGCTGTTTGTCCCTCAGCGGCATCCTTACATCAAACCCTGCGTGGGAAAGTAGCCCACAGAGAGGAGCCACCCCCGCTGCAGCGCTGGCCCTTGGGCACCAGGAGGGCAGTCCCCTGTCCCACTCTCAATCTTGGGGTGTCGCGAGGGAGGCAGAGGGAGGCAGAATCGGGGACCTTCCCATACACCTGCCTCCCCCCAGTCCTCGCAGCGATGTGACCAGTTGAGCCACGGGGGAAGCGGCCCTCGCTGGGGGAAAATGGGTCTCCCCATCGGGGAAGCAGGTGAGAGGGGACTCCTCGCTCGTGACCGGGGCATGCGCCATGGCCTCGGTGAAGGTTTGAAGACCAGGTTCCAAGTTTGAAGACCCCTGAGTTAGGAATGCAAGGGTCTTCAAACCTGGTAAGTTTAAGGCTTGCGACTGAAGGAGGAATTCTGGGAGTTGAAGTCAACAAGTCTTGAAGCTGTCAAGTTTGAAGACCCCTGAATTATTTATTTATTTTATTATTTATTATTTAGATTTGTATGCCGCCCCTCTCCGCAGACTCCGCAGAATTAGGGGTTAGGAGTGCAAGACTCTTCAAACCTGGCAAGTTTAAGGCTTGTGGATTTCAACTCCCATTTTTGAGCTAGCAGAGCTGAAGGAGGAATTCTGGAAGTTAAAGTCCACAAGTTTTGAAGCTGTCAAGTTTGAAGTTTGTAAAAAGTATACATGGTTTCAAAAAAGTCTACATGCTTTTAAACAATATACATGGTTGTAAAAGGTATTCTGCTACACTGGTATTTTATTAAACAATATAATACTACACCATTTGGTTCAGAATACTTTTTTCCTTGTTTTCCTCCTCTAAAATCTAGGTGCGTCTTATACACTGAAAAATACAGTAGTTTTTCTCACCGTATATTTGCATGGAACAGGATGTCATTCACACAAGCAAGATTCTCTCCTATAGTAAAAAATATGTCCCAAACATTGTTTCACCATATATATTTTTTAAAAGAATTTTTTAAAATGTATTTAACACCTAGCATTTACTTGTACTGTAGCACTTCTCAGCATATAAAGTGACTTAGAAATCATTCCGAAAACTTTGCAAGAGAAAACAAGAGCCAAATTCACAGGCAAATTCGTGCCATTGAAATGATAGATTGCAATATGTAGTTTGAATGCCCCAAGGACTATTTTTAACAGGGAAATTGATGTTGGTCAACTTCTATAACCAACCAGTATGGAAAATAGTACAAGGTCTGATTTTGATTCCTTTTTAATGGACTGATTTTCATTAGGGAGGGATTTGAGAAAGTATTTTGGTAGTTTCTAAATTTAGTTTTCAATGTGGATTTTTCACTGAAATTGCTGATGTACTCTGCACCCCCTTCCTCTGCCAATAAATAAACATATGACTTCTCTGTTAGTGACTGGGCTGTGAGTGTCCCTTTCAGGAGGGAGGGAGGGAGAAAGAGGGGGGGAGAGGGAGAGAGAGAGATGGAGAAGAGTCTAACTCAAAAAGAAAAAAAAACAATAAGAGGATACAGAAATATATAGTAGTTGCAAAAAGAAAGAAATGAAAAGATTTTTGCAAACTTAATTTACATCACCAACTCTTTCATGCAGAAAACAGCTTGCTTGTCTAAGATGGATTTCCATACACTAAAGATACACACGTCACAAAGATACTTAAAATTCACTGTTGCTTTGCCGTAGAAGATTATGAAAAAATAGGCCTGATGTTTACAGCATTACAATAAAGAAGCTGAAATGCTGTAAAGATTAATAGAAGCAAATGTGGGTGGTAATAATTGGGTGAAAACAGTGTTAGGTTGATATGGGTAAGACTATGTGGGTGAGTATTTGGCAGACGTGTAAGGAAAACAATGATTGTCCACATGCATTTATGATTAGGAAACTCAGTGTGGGTTGTGTGGGATTGTGTAGGTATTTGGGCTTGCCCAAGAAAAAGCAAGGACTTAATGCAAGATATAATTCTGCAGTGCAATTTGTGCGTCTTCTTAAAACCAAACCAACCCAACTCAGAGAGTCATAGTCGTAGATAAACATATATGTATAAGACAGGTATTTGGGCTTGCCCAAGAAAAAGCAAGGACTTAATGCAAGATATAATTCTGTAGTGCAATTTGTGCGTCTTCTTAAAACCAAACCAACCCAACTCAGAGAGTCATAGTCGTAGATAAACATATATGTATAAGACAGGGGAAAGATAGCATTCCATAATCATACTTTCCTATTCCTTGTTAACATTTAACCAATATTGGCATCAGATTCAACTCTTGCTCTAGAAACCCTTTCTCAAAAACTTGGCAATTTCAAGATATATGGACTTCACCTTCAGAATGGCTGTGAAAATTCTGGGAGTTGAAAGCTACATATCTTGAAATTACTAAGATTAAAACACACTATTCCAGAGTAACTTTTTCCAATTTGATTCCATCTGGATATATTGAAAGTACAAGTCACTATTGTATACATTTTATTTACAAACTGGGGGTAATGGAGCTGTCATGCTGAACATTGGGACTAGATGACTGGTGTAGTACATGTCCATCTATATGGTACAGTAATTATTAAACAAATTGTGTCATGCATATTTGGTACTAAGCCAATAAAAACTACTCTAAACTATCAGTTCAGAAAAACAATTGTAAAGTTCTGTGCTGGGTCCATGGAACAGATCTGGAATGGAACACACTGTACAAAATAAAGCCCTAGTGCACATTGACTTAACTTGCATGGTATAACTCCTGCACTGGGTTTGATTTGCAAAAATAACTCTAGTGAATATACAATATTGCTTATAAAATAATCAAATTTCCCTTCTTTTAAATCTCTATTTTGTATTTTTTTTCAGAAAATTAAAATATAAAAGAATTTTTAAACAGAGACAAAGCAAACCTTGTCTAGAATCATATGCTTTTCCAATGCACTTTTGAAAATTTTCTTTTTCCTCTAGAATTCTTATTGATCAGGGCCTCTAATCATCATTTCTGTGAACATTAATGCCATTTTGGGGGGGAGCATATGGGTAAATTAAACTCATAAGATTTTACAAGATAAACTTTGCTTCAAAGCTTTGTCCAGCTAATAGCCTTGAATAAACCCTTCTTTGTATTCTGCAACATGGAATGAAAAACATTGCATACCCAGCGGTGGGCTACGAGCCGGAACGCTAAATTTCGCTCACCGCCTTGGCTCGAAAGTTCTTGCAGGACCAGCGCAATTTTGCTGCTGCACCTGTGGAGGTAGCAAAATTGCGCATGGAGCCGCAGGTAAAACCTCACCGAAACACGGGCGCAATTTTGCTATCTCCACAGGTGCAGCATGAAAATCGCGCTGGTCCTACAAGAAATTACAAGCCGCGTCGGTGAGCCCAATTTAGCGTTCCGGCTCATAGCCCATCATTGTGCATACCATACCTTAAAACAGTAGGAATTAAAGTAAACTAAAAAAAAGTAAAGTTCTCATAAATGAAGGTGAATATACAAATCCCATGAGCTCAAGCATGAGCCCCAAAACCTGGATGAATAAATATTTAGTCCCAGTGACCAATTCAGATTGGATCCTGCAACAAAACCTCTACCATCCTAATGTAGATTTGGTGCTGAATGGCAGCAAACCTGTATGTATTTGTTAATGCTGACTACCTGCCTCTTTCCTTTCCATCCAGGATGCCCAGGCTTTCTTAGCATGAGTATTCCTTACCTGTAGCTTGCACTTACCAGATCCCAAAATTCGTACAATACTTTCTTCTAGCCTGAAGAGTTGACTAGGAAATTGCCCAGTCCAGCCAGCCTGCTAATTTGTTTTTCTTGCAGCCTGTCTCCTGTAACCCTGAGTTTATGCCAATGTCAGAAATTGGTCCTAGGGCTGCTCTCTCAGAGTAAGTAGCCCCAAATCCTGCATTACAGCCTTTAAATATTTTTGCCTCCTCCCCTTCCACCCAGTGGACCAGATGTTAGTCCTTGGCCCACCTCCAGGGGCAGTTATTCTATGTATTAGTTTCACTTGCATCTTTTCCCATACAGCTAAGGAAAATATATGAAGGATGGATCTGTCCATCCAGGCACTGAGAAATCCGATCTCTGCCTACTGGTAGGACATAATTACTGCAATATTTCTACCATGCTCTGCTTGCCCTAATTTTAGGATTGTTATAGGGTAGGAATCTCCTAGACAATTTCCCCACTATACACAGTCAGTCCAGGTCACATTGCCACCCCCCACGCCACCCCCCAAATAAATTGCAAAAGGAGATGGAAAAAAGGACTGGGCAAAAATGGAAGTGACATATAAACAAATGACCAGCTTGTAGTTGCCTATGAAAAACAAACACTGTGAAAGGAAAGAAGGAAGGAAGGAGGGAGGGAGGAATGGAGGAATGGAGGGAGAGAGAGAGAAAGAAAGAAAGAAAGAAGGAAGGAAGGAAGGAAGGAAGGAAGGAAGATTGGTGGCAGAAAAAGACCTCATGGTCCATCTAGTCTGCCCTTATACTATTTCCTGTATTTTATCTTAGGATGTATGTATGTTTATCGCAGGCATGTTTAAATTCAAATACTGTACTGTGTATTTACCAACCACGTCTGCTGTAAGTTTGTTCCAAGCATCTACTACTCTTTCAGTAAAATAATATTTTCTCATGTTGCTTCTGATCTTTCCCCCAACTAACCTCAGACTGTGCCCCCTTGTTCTTGTGTTCACTTTCCTATTAAAAACACTTCTCTCCTGAACCTTATTTAACCCTTTAATATATTTAAAGTGGAAGGAAGAAGAAAGGAGAAAGAAAGGGGTGTGTGAAAGAGCGGGGAGAAGGAGAGAGAAGGAGAGGGAGGGAGAGGGAGGGAGGGTATTCATAAACAAATGCTCTCAAGATAATTGAAGAGAGGCTGTTTGAAGTGTGACTAGTGGTCTCTGGGAATGGATAAGTGAAGGAAAACCTGGTCAGATCTTTTGGGCATGTATACCCACTTCTATGTTAACTTTATTACAAAACTGGTGCCAAATATACACATATGCATTGACCAGAAACCAATCCTTTAGAGTCTTGCCACTGTCGCTTTAAATCCCTCTAAAGGGGGAAACTCCTTCCTCATTTGAAGACGAACTTGCAACCACATGACTGGACCAGTTTAGGCTGAATGGTTATGACACCTAAAGTCAACACTGGATTCCGCACTTCTTTCAGAATCCCCTCATCCTTGCCGATCCTCCACCCCAAATGCAATGAAAAATAAGAGATGGAAAAACCGCACACCTGCTCCAAGAACTAAGTTACTTATGAGGCCACCGTAACCCCCAGTAGTGATAAAAGCTACTAGGAAAGCTTACTCCCCTCTTTCCCGCTTCTATCAACTGCTAGCAATCTCCTCTTGCCGCTCGCTGCCACCTTTCCAGCAGCCGCTCGCACTGGGGACCATCCCAACCACCGCGACCCCGTTGCCCTTGGGCAAGTCTGAAGTCTCCCTTCCTCCTCCTCCTCCTCCTTCAATGTGCGGCAGACTCACGTGTTCTTTTAGATCGGATCCCGCTTGTAAAAGGGAGTGAAGGTAAGTGGGAAGGGGGGGTCTACTTTCGCTTCAGACTCCAACTTTGGTCACAGCATGGTTCTGACTTCGGCTGGTGGGAGCAGCTTTCCCCTTCTTCCCCCCGTCCAGTTTGGCAGTGGAGTCTAGTGGAGAGCTGTCCCCATCCCCGTTGACCGGGATGGCGAGAAGGGCAGGCCCGGCTCTTCTTGGCTTCTGCCTCTCCTTGCAGCAGACAAGAAGCCCCGCGATCTCCGGTCTTTCTTAAGATACGGAAACTAAGCCCGGCGCCTGATACATAGGACAACCGCAGTCCCCAGACGTCACAAGGGAAACGGCCAATAGGAACGGCCCGTGATCACAGATCAAAAGAGAAGATCGCGACGGAGGAAAAAAAGCATCCATTAGCGCTGCCCGCCCGCCCTGCCTGCCTCTGCGCATCTCGAGACCACCGCGGATACAGAAATTGCCCCGAAGTTTGTCCCGCGGACAACGAGCTCTTCTTCAGACCTTTCATGCACGCCGAAGGTTAAAAAGCTAAGTTTACTGCCACGCATGCCTGCAAAGGAAGAAGGGGAATGCGGGCAAACGTGTGAAGGAGAAAGAGGAAAAACCAACCTGTGCTCGCGCCATTCTGACGATAAAGCCACTCGCTGCCAGACTCTAAGTAAGTTTTAACTAGGTCGCCTGCCCGCCCAGACCCATCCTTTTCTCTGTGGAGCAACCCGGACAAGCAAGAACTTCTTGAGCCACCTCCGCTATTTGGCAATCTCCAGCAAAGAACAAGTAGATTCTTCTGATAAAACTTAAGTCTTCGTGCAACGCCCAAAAACAATCCCCTCCTTCCCCTTATACTTGTATATTTCTTCTACACTCTGTAAATGGCCTTCGCCGATCAGCGGAGGTAATAAAATACAGTGAGTCAGATGAAGTAAAGGAAAAACTCAGAATGCAGGAACGGTGACAAAGTTCTACGATTTTTAAAATCCTTGTTCTACAGTGTTACATTTGGAAATGCATAAAGAAGCTGATTCTTAAGACCCAATAGAGATGCTATAAAACACACTGGGTGCAGAAAAAGTTTCAGCATTTTGCAAATCTATCCCATCCAGACTATAAAAATTATACCGTGAAGCTGGAGCCCAACTTTTGATGGAAATAACAGAAACCAAGCCATATTTGGAAAGTGTCAGAATATTTCCAGTTTATTAACAAGATATGGGAACAATAGTATGCTAGTTTACAGATGAAGGCATGTGGAAATCCGAGGTTCCGTTTTGAGCACCATCAATTCACAATAAAAGAAAGCAATGCTGAAAAAAAAAATATTTCCACCAAAAGAACATGTAAGAATGAGGCTCAATGTCCTAAGCAATGGAATAAATGGGAGTCTTAAAATAAACAGAAATATAACATTGTAGTATCTTTTCTCTCTTGACTGGACAAATGTTCACATATGGGCACATTTTGCTGGAAAAACAAATCTATAAAACATGATAAAAGGCAGGAAAATTCACTCAGGATCCACCAACTCGTGCAAATAAGCCCAGTACATAAATGCTACTGATCAACTTAGTAATCTAAAGGCAATAGTCACGTGTTGTTGTCAGGTGAGACAAATCCACAACAGAAGTTCCAGTTTACTGACATTGTTAAAATTTATATGCAGAAATCGAATAACAGTTAGCACATGGTTAAAACTAGATAAAGGTCAACAATATTCAAGGGAGTTGAACTTTGCTTGTGACTTATATAAAAATCCTAAACAGATGCTTCTTTGATGCCAGCATGTGCACTAAGACAAATTCCTTGTGTGTCCAATCAAACGGCCAATAAAATTCTATTCTATTTCTATTCTGTTTTAACCTCTCTCCCTAGCACTGCCAATCCTTCTCTCATATTTGTGCTGATTTCACGATTTAGAAATACATCAGAGAGGAAATCTGCTTAAGTAAACACAATCTCCAATCCCTATAAATTGTTGGGAATTGAGTGGCAAATGAATTTGTCAATTAAATAAATGAATAAAATTAATCTGAGTGTTGTCACTTCAAAGATCTGAATTGACTCTAAAGATCTAAAGATTTACTTCTCCCTCTTAATTTTCCATTTTCTTTTACCACTTATCCTTCAAGTCTTATTACCATCCAACTCCAAACCTCCCAGAAGGAAACTATAAATACGATGAATACTTGCCTGAGGATTTGGTTGTAGGCAAACAAATTGATTTACAGAATTCCAAGTCAATATAAATAGCTCAATGAAACGTGCCAGCTCACCAGACCACATCAGGCTCCAATTTTACAGGTTACAAAATTCAGTATGACCTCAGATGCCTTGAATAGTTTTAACAAGGCTGGTTCTCCCAACTCCAGTTCAAAAGCAATGGAAAAGTAGCTTATGGAAAATCTGTTTGCCTATCTAATAACATTTTCATTTTTTCTTCCCTCTTATATCTAAAATATTAGTACGTCAAGAGTAGAAATTACTATGTTTCTTAGTATAAGATCATTTTTAAAATGATCTTATCAACAGTAGAGACCTTCAAATTTCTGGGTTCCATGATATCTCAAGACCTAAAATAGTCACCTAACATCAAAAATTTCATCAAAAAAGCACAACAAAGAATATTCTTTCTGCGCCAACTCAGGAAGCTCAAACTACCCAAGGAGTTGCTGATACAATTCTACAGAGGAATCATTGAGTCTGTCATCTGCATCTCTATAACTGTCTGGTTTGGTTCTGCAACCCAACAAGACCGACACAGACTTCAGAGCATAATCAGAATTGCAGAAAAAAACAATTGCTGCCAAACTGCCTTCCACTGCAGACTGCACGAGTCAAAAAGAGGGCAGTGAAAATATTTACTAACCCCTCACATCCTGGACACAAACTGTTTCAACTTAAAACGTCGCTACAGAGCACTGCACATCAAGACAACTAGACACAACAAGAACAGTTTTTTCCTGAACACCATCACTCTGCTAATCAAATAATTCCCTCAACACTGTCAAACCATATACTAAAACTGCACTACTATTACTACTAGTTTTTTCTCATCATTCCTATCACCCATTTCCTCCAACTTATGACTGTATGGCTGTAATTTGTTGCTTGTATCCTTAAGATTTTTATTAATATTGCTTCCTCATTGCTTATTTGACCCCTATGACAATCATTAAGTGTTATACCTCATGATTCTTGATAAATGTATCTTTTTCTTTTATGTACACTGTGAGCATATGCACAAAAGACAAATTCCTTGTGTGTGCAATCACACTTGGCCAATAAAGAATTCTATTCTATTCTAAAATGGTAAATTTCAATTTAAGCATCTTACAAACATGTACAATATGTACCCAACCTCAACTCTTGGGTTTCGTCCCCAAGCCATTTCAAGAGTTGCCAGAAAGCACATTTTTAATATGATGAAATCAATTAACAATCCATCATATATTAATTGAAGGACTACCACATTAAACTGAAGCAACTTCCGTTTTTAGAAATGGCTTCATCTGCTTCTGACAGTATTTGACCCAAGTCTATGATACACACACACTTCAAAAAATGTTGGGTTACATGCTAGGTAGATAACTTTTAGTACCCCTGTGAAAATCAGACAAACAAAAATAGGCTTGTTCTTCAAAGGTTACCATAATTGGGAAACATTGCAACACTAATGGCTACCTATCAATTTCAAAGTCTGCCACATGGAACATTAGATTAGATTATAGGCTTCTTTGTAAAAACACTGGATTACAGGCTTCTATATAAAAAACTGGCATGTTAAACAAGTCTGCCTCTACCTTAGCATTTTGTGGACAGCTCTTAGCAGCTTTGGTTTTGCACAAACTTCTAATTCAGTTCCACATGGTTCAAAGAGATAAGAGAAACAGGTCATTAAAGCCCAGGGTGTGGGCTTTACAAGACTATTTTTGCCTGGAGGAAAAATTATAGATCTTTTAAGAAATTAGTTGAAGAATGCCTGAAGTATGTTCTTTTAAGGGAATTTCTGGTTGTTCTTCAGCTGGCTATGCATTCCTGTAATAAATTTGTTTGCTACACATTTTATGACTTTTAAAAAAGTGTTTATTCTACGTTCTTACTCAATACCATAGAGTAATTTTACTCTAGTTTTTATATTCATAATTTTTCTAGAAGAAGAATGAAAAGATGATATTTTTCTTATATTTTGCCAAATTTTCATCACATCATTATTAAGAATCCAATTGTTATCCTAAATAAAAGTAGCAATAGCATTTAGACATATATACTGCTTCGCAGAGCTTTTACAGCCCTTTCTAAGCTGTTTACAGAGTCCACATATTGCCCCCACAATCTGGGTCATTTTACTGACCTCATAAGGATGGAAGGCTGAATCAACCTTGAGCCAGTGAGGATCAAACTGTTGGCAGTCAGCAGAATTAGCTGCAGTACTGCATTTTAACCACTGCGCCACCAATACTGGGATACCACATACATCACTGTACCAAATATGCTTTTTCAAAAGGCAACTGGACTTTGTTTTACCTTGAAGATATTTTGTTTGTCATCCAAGAAGCTTCTTTAGAAGCAAAATGTCTTCAAGGAAAAGCTGCCTTTTGAAAAAGCACCTTTGGGACAACCATGATCTGGATGACTAAGATTTGTTAAATTAGCCAGAATCAGTCTAATGTAGGGGTTAGAACTCAAGGCCAATGGGCTGGATCAAGCCCATGGAACTGTCCTGGAAACAACAAGAAACTGGCCTGCAGTGATTTTGCCAATAAAAAATGGATCTTGGAGCTCTGTTTTTGCTGGCAGAGGATTGCAGGAAGCCATTGCAGCCAAAAACAGAACCTGAGAGCCCATTTTCACTGGCAGAGTACTTTGGTCACCATAGATGCCCATGACATGAGTGTTCTCAAACTGGCCACACTTACCTTGGTCTCCAAAGTCAAATACAACCCTGATACGTCCCTCAATGTAATTGAGCTTGACACTTCTGGTCTAATATATAAGCAAACCGGCAGGGGTTTTTTTGCTTAAAAACTACACTTGCTTTTCAGGCATGTGATTAGTGCAAAGAAATCTAGTGCAAAGAAGCCACTTCAAAACATATGTATTCACAAACCACGCTAAGTCAATATTGCAATGCATACCAACTAGAGTTTTAGTTACACCAACTACAATACCTACCATTGTGTTTATAATGAAACTATTTGTTGGCAAATTTCAAATATTCCCCTTAGGTGTGTTTCAGGGTAATAAAATATGCTCACTTTTTCCACCCTTCTAAGCAAATTGAAGGACCCCCTCTGGATTCTGCCCATCACAAATAACCTTGTTAGCCAGTTGGGACTGACAAGAAAGAAGTCAGATAATCCCCCAGAAGGTTTCTGATGAAACTCTAGAAGCCCAGTTGATTCATTTATTTTGAGCACTGCTAATAGTGAGCAAGATAGTGAGCAAATTTGACTGTAAAAAAAATATGCAACTTTAGTAATCGAGTTGTCGAAGCATGGAACTCATTACCTGACTCTGTAGTGTTATCCCCTAACCCCCAACATTTTACCCTTAGACTATCCACGGTTGACCTCTCCAGATTCCTAAGAGATCAGTAAGGGGCGTGCATAAGTGCACCAGCATGCCTTCCGTCCCCTGTCCTAATGTCTCTCTTATATTTCTACTATCTACAGTAGTCCCTCACCTATCGCTGGCCGCGATAGGTGAAATCCGCGATGGGGAATTTATCGACTGATAGTACTTATTTAAGTATTTATATTGTAATTGTTTGGTAAGTTTTCATTGTTTTAAGTGTTTATAAACCCTTCCCACACAGTATTTATTTTAGATACAGTATTTAAATACAGTACTTTACAATTTTAGATTTTTTTTTTTTTTGAAAAACCTGCCGATCGAGTTCGGCGGGCTGTTTAAATCTGCCGATCGACTTCCTCAGAAACCCGCGATGAAGTGAAGCCGCAGTAGGTGAAGCGCGGTATAGCGAGGGACTACTTGTACATGCATATGTTTATGAATTCTATTATTCCCAATGATTATTTCTTCCATATTATTCCTATGTCTTTTCTTCTATTCTTCCATTGATATATTTTACTATGATTATACCCTTTATAACCTACATTATGTATTGGACAAAATAAATAAATAAAAATAAAAAATAAATAAAGATGAAATACTAAGAAAGGGAATTTACAACAAACCCTATTAACATGTGTAACAACAGAACCTAGGACTGGATTAGTGACAATACCCTTTCAAAAGGGTTGCAAGAATATTTATACCAACCTATAAAACCTCTGCTGAGCTTTGATTTATGAAGAGCTGGTTTGGTCTTGTGATTAAGGCTCATGAAACCATGAGTTTAAGTTCTGCCACAAAACAATCCTCCCCCAATTAGCTCCTCTTCCTGTTCTTCTACAGATCTGATTTATGATTCCATTTGTATATTAACATGGAATCTAGCAGGATGGAAGAACAAACTATGTGATCTATCTGAATTTCTATGCAATTATAGCCTGACCACAGACATGGACAACAGCTGCAGATGAATGAATACCTGATTCTAAATCCTAGGTGACCCTGGCACGGAAAGTAAAAGAGAAAGGCTTTTATATTCATAGGTCTGGCCATATTGACCACTGACCAGAGAAGAACTGGGATGGAAGGACACAGAAAAGACCACAGATGCCTCACCTTTTTGCTTAGCTATTAAATTCCAATATATGGCCTCCGTGATGTTAAATGTGTTTATCCCTACAAACATTTACATTTATTCCTGTCCTACTGTCCTATTGTCCTTTTTTATCATTACATGTTACTTATATTCATACAAACTACCATCCCATACAAATTTGACAAATAAAATAAATAATTTTTACTTCCCAAACATATGGGTGAATTTAGAGCCAAACTCTGATAAAGCTTTATCTCGAAACTCAGAAACTGAGTGACACAGTTGCAATTGTTTGGGAAATTTTAATGTGAGGTTGGAGCCTTCTATTCAAGGTATTAGTAATCTGAAAATCCTCAAAGAATTTAACTCCCATTATCTTGATGGAAACGAAATGAATAGAATAGAATAGAATAGAATTTTATTGGCCAAGTGTGATTGGACACACAAGGAATTTGTCTTGGTGCATATGCTCTCAGTGTACATAAAAGAAAATGATACATTTGTCAAGAATCATGTGGTACAACACTTAATGATTGTCATAGGGGTCAAATAAGCAATGAAGAAACAATCAATATTAATAAAAATCTTAGGATACAAGCAACAAGTTACAGTCATACAGTCCTAAGTGGGAAGAAAAGGATGATAGGAATGATGAGAAAAACTATTAGAAATAGAAGTGCAGATTTAGTAAAAAGTCTGACAAGCGTTGAGGGACTTATTTGTTTAGTAGAGTGATGGCGTTTGGGGAAAAACTGTTCTTGTGTCGAGTTGTCTTGGTGTGCAGTGCTCTGTAGTGACGTTTTGAGAGTAGGAGTTGAAACAGTTCGTGTCCAGGATGCGAGGGGTCAGTAAATATTTTCCACGCCCTCTTTTTGACTCGTGCAGTATACAGGTCCTCAATGGAAGGTAGGTTGGCAGCAATTGTTTTTTTTTGCAGTTCTGATTATCCTCTGAAGTCTGTGTCGGTCCTGTTGGGTTGCAGCACCAAACCAGACAGTTATGGAGGTGCAGATGACGCAAATGCTGCTGCATACTAGTTGTTAAACCTAGTATGCAAGTATAACTTGCAAATCCTAGGCGGCGAACACCAAAGTTTTGTATATCCCTTTACTTACCACTGAGAGAAATGATGTAATATTTTATATTAGGTACGTGTCTCCAACAGTTTCCCAGACTTCCTGGTTTATGTAAGAGAGGATAGTGAGCCTCCAACCTGTTGCTGTTAATTTATATAAGCACTCAGACCTCAGACCCTATACTACAATTAATAAATGGATTTCCCAGGAGAGAAGAATAAAATGGAACAGAGTGGATGTGAGAGCTTGGACTGCATACATGAAATCATGCAAGCTCTGACTTTAGTAAAAAGATACCTCATTTTGTACAGATGTCAACTCTGTACTTATAGCCTAAGAAATTCTAAATGTAGGATTAAGAAAAATCCTAACTGTAAATGCCCTCCTAGAAGACCCTAAATAAAAATGCCACTCCCTGAGAAAAAATTAAGGCTAGCTATGCTCCCAGTATGGACTATGTATCAAATAAAAATCATGCTGCCATTTAGACAAGAGTACAGGAAAACTATCAAATGCAAGATGCCTCATTACTGATCCTCTCTCTGGTTAGAGTTAGCTGCCAAACCCCCAGTCTTTCTCTGGCATTCAGTTGCAGGACTATTACAGGAATGTGGGTTCTCCTTAGACACCCCTATAAGTGCCACCACATGGGAGGAATATTACAGTTAATAATTCACTGTCCCAAGTTGCAGTGGGCTACAGCAGGAGCTTGCTGGCGATCAGTATGTTCCATAGCAAGTTAGGAATTCGGCCATTCAAGCAGCTGCTGAGTCTGCCCACGAAAAGGATCTGTCCACAAAAACCACCACCACCCAGTCTGTGAAAAAATAGTTTTCCGCAAAACTGGTTCCTGGTTCCAGAGAGATTGTGAACTGCTGGGCTGGAGGATCCACAAAATGATCAACAGAAGGCTTGTAGCTCCACTCCACCTTGGCATTTAGTGACTGAATGGGAGACTAGAGGACTCATCCAGACACTGAAGTAGAATAAGGCTCCTGTATATGATCTTCTATCATTAATTATAATTAATGATAATTAATGTATATGATCTTCTATCATTAATTATAATTAAATCCAGTGATACCTCGTCTTACAAACCCCTCATCATACAAACTTTTTGAGATACAAACCCGGGGTTTAAGATTTTTTTGCCTCTTCTTTCAAACTATTTTCACCTTACAAACCCAAGCCGCCGCCACTGGGATGCTCTGCCTCTGGACTTCTGTTGCCAGCGAAGTGCCCGTTTTTACGCTGCTGGGATTCCCCTGAGGCTCCCCTCCATGGGAAACACCACCTCCGGACTTCTGTGTTTTTGCGATGCTGCAGGGGAATCTCAGCAGCGCAAAAACAGGCGCTTCGCTGGCAACGGAAGTCCGGAGGTGGTGTTTCCCATGGAGAGGAGCCTCAGTGAAATTGCAGCATCACAAAAACACAGAAGTACGGAGGTGGGGTTTCCCATGGAGGTGAGCCTCAGGGGAATCCCAGCAGCGCAAAAACGGGTGCTTCGGCTGGCAAAAGGGGTGAGTTTTGGGCTGGCACGCATTAATCGCTTTTCCATTGATTCCTATGGGAAACATTGTTTTGTCTTACAAACTTTTCACCTTAAGAATCTCGTCCCGGAACCAATTAAGTTCACAAGACAAGGTATCACTGTATTTATTTAAATGTTACATTGACTAGTACACTTTGTTATCTGCAGGTTTATCTGTCTACAGTACATAGATAATTCCTGCCAAATTCTAACTGGTTGGGAGCTCTTTACTGTGGTCCCCATTGACAGAAAGAGTGATAAGGCTAATTATAGACAATTAGCCTAACTTACACAATAATCAAACTGAAGTGATACCTCATCTTACGAACTTAATTGGTTCCGGGACGAGGTTTGTAAGATGAAATAATGTTTTCCATAGGAATTAATGGAAAAGCGATTAATGCGTGCAAGTCCAAAACTCACCCCTTTTGCCAGCCGAAGTGCCCGTTTTTGCACTGCTGGGATTCCCCTGAGGCTCCCCTCCAGCTCCCCTCCCCTGAGGCTCCCCTCCACCTCCGGACTTCCGTTACCAGCAAAGCGCCTGTTTTTGTGCTGCTGGGATTCCAGAGGTAGTGTTTCCCATGGAGGGGAGCCTCAGCAGAATACCAGCAGCGCAAAAACGGGCGCTTCGCTGGCAACAGAAGTCTGGAGGCGGGGCATCCCAGTGGTGGCGGATTGGGTTTATAAGGTAAAAATAGTTTGGAAGTAGAGGCAAAAAAATCTTAAACCCCGGGTTTGTATCTCGAAAAATTTGTAAATATTTTGTTTCATATAGATGACCTGGCATTGATGACATACAACCAAGTTGGCATGAGGAGACTGCTATGCAGCTTTAGTACATACAATGTGCTCAATTACATGAAGTGATCTTTAAACTACTGTATAACGCTTGGTAAGACTTGGAATACTGAATCTGGATTCAGAGAAGAGCAACAAAGATGATTAGGAGATTGGAGGCTAAAACATATGAAGAATGGTTACAGGAGTTGGATATGTCTCATTAAGGAAAAGAAGAACAAGGGGTGACATGAGAACAGTGCACCAATATCTAAAGTGATGCCACAAAGAAGAGTGGGTCAACCCTTCTTCAAAGAACCTGAAGGCAGGACAAGAAGCTACGGATGGAAACTAATCAAGGAGAGAAGCAACCTAGAACTAAAGTAAGTGAGACAGTGAGAAGAATTAACCAGTGGAACAATTTGGCTTGAGAACACTGGAGGTTTTTAAGAGGAGGCTGGACAACCATTTGTCTGAAATGGTATAAGGTAGTGATGGTTAATCTTTTTGGCACCGAGAGGTGTGAGTTCTAATTTTTCTCACTGCTGATTCGCTTCCTGACATGCCTAAAAACACAGCTTCTGCATACACAGAAGCAAAAAACAGCTTTTGCGTATGTGAAGAAGCAAAAAACCAAGATGACGGCACCCAAAGAGCCAGTTTGGATACGTGGCAGGTCTGGGTTGCCCAGGCAGTCAAGTTACTACTGATTCCATAGAAACCAGCAGGAACCCACCACTGGCATTGGGTGCTGAAACTGGAGTGTGCACCGGAACCCGGAAGAGAGCAGCTGGCTGATGGATTCCATTGCACACATGCGCACCGGCAAGCTGGTTATAGCACACATGCACATGTCTGGTGCATGTCAGAACCCAGAAAGCAGCTGCCAATGGTGCAGGCACCCACAGAGAGCGCCCTGTGTGCCACCTCTGGCATGCGTACGATAGTTTCACCATCATATGAATAGAGCAGTGGGTTGCATTAGAAGACCTCTAAAGTCTTTTCTAACTCTTTATTTCTGTCATGATTAAATCCAAAATTAAGGTAGCTGTTTTTGGGAGAAGGCATACCAATTATTGTCATAGCTCAGTGATGGCAAACCTTTTTTTCTTCGGGTGCCGGAAGAGCTTGCGTGCGTGCTATCACACATGTGTGAGTGCTCACACCTATAATTCAATGTTTGGGGAGAACGAAAACAGCTTCCCTCGCTCCCTGGAATCCCTCTGGAGGCTGGAAATGGCCTGTTTCCCAACTTCTGGTGGGTCCAGTAGGCTTGGGTTTCACCCCCCCCCCCAGGCTACAAGGCTTCCCAGAAACTGGGGGAGGGTAAAAACACCTTCTCCCATTCCCCCGGAGGCTCTCTGGAAGCCAAAAACACCCTCCCAGAGCCTCTGTGCAAGCCAAAAATCAGCTGGTCAGTACCCACATGTACGTTGGACCTCAGCTACGGCAACGAATCTGTGCCAGCAAATATGGTTCGCCATCACTGTCATAGCCTGTATTTGGAAACATAGATCAATTCAAGTCCTATTTATACTTATGACTTGTTTTCATAGGAATAGGCTTCTGCTCTGGACTTTTAAAAAGAGTTTTTTAAGGGCTGCAGTCTGTGTCAATGGCATTAGACCGCTCACTAGCTATAGCTACTTAATTCTTCATAAAGATGTAAAGCAACAAAATAGCGTGAACAGATACAATCTACTTTCCTGAACTATATCTTGGGGATGAATTAGTTTACACCAGTCCCTCTAATAAGGGGCATACCCTTTGTACAGAGTCATTTAAATAATTCAACTATTTAATTACTGGCTGAAGATCCCATCCAGGGATAGACTGCCCAAACTGTTTTGAAGAGCAATTGCACAATATGCAGCCTCACACTTAGGCCACCCAACGTTCAAATTCCATCTCACAATATGGATTCTTCTTAAAAGCCAAGGAAGCCTCACCATCTCGGAAGAGCTTTTTGCAACACTTACTTCAAACATCTGAATCTGATGGTAAGACATGGGAGCATGAAGAAAGACTGCATTTGTGGAGCACCAGCCACGGAAGACATCGGATACATTCTTGTGGGTTACAAATTGCACCCTGCGGAAAGGGTTGCTTACTTAGAATATTATTTAAAAACTAAACAATATTCGGGCACCGGGAGAAATCTTTACTTTTTGCAGAGAACGAACCTGCAAATTACTAATAAAACTGCATTCTTAATTTCAAAGGCCATTTTGAAGAGGACAAATCAGATCAGGATTATCATTAGAGTAATGTATGATTTATAAACATGTCCTATTATTTTCTTTGTATTACTTCGTATTTTTGTATTAGCTTTTTATTTGATAATGGTCAACTGACTTAATTAATAAAGTCAGATTATTCAGATAGATATTAATTAGACATGTGTATTTTAAAAACACATTGCCAATACAATTGCAGATAAGATCATCTCTGGATCTCTGAACCCAATTTTTAAGGTATATGTGCAATATTCAGTTTATCTGCAGGTGTATTTTGTACCATAAAAACAAACAAGCCATTTTACTTTGGTACAAATTCCATCTGCAACAATTATACAGTAAAACTACTTTCTGAAAGAATAATCTGTTGTAATAACACTGAGCTGACTTTAAAAAAAATATCTAAGCAAAGTATATATACAGAAAACAATGTAGTAAATTCTATAATTCAACATGAATTGGTCAGGAATAAATTGTGCTAGATTAACTTTATCTCATTTTAACTATAGTCATAGTCCCCATGTTGCAACCATTAATTCTGCAATTGCTTAAAATTACTACAATGCTGAATGAAAGCAATTAATCATGGCTCTTAGAAGTTCCTGCTATCACAATGGTCACATTAGCACAATATGTGTATTCTGTGGCTAGCTTGCGATTATGACTTTACAATGAGTCGTAATCACATTTGTGAACTCTGATGTTCCCTCTGATTTCATTAAAGCATTTGATATTTTATTAGGAAGCCATTAAATGAGGGCTGGTGCATATAATTAACTGAAAACACAGCTGGTTTTATTGTTTTCTGAGCAAACTAGATTGAGGTATTGAGCAAGGGGTCACTAGTTCAATCCTTCGTTCTCAGTGTTTAAATGTTTGTATTAATTACTACTTTACTAGACTTCACACAACAATATAAGTTTGTAAATACTTCAGTTAAGCATTTTTACCTTACCTATTTTAAATATGATCTGATACTCCTGTTCTTTCCTGCTGCTTCGGGACTGTCTTCTGCCACACAAATCCCAGCGGCCGATCAGGTCCCACAGAGTTGGCCTTCTCCAGGTCCTGTCGACTAAACAATGTCGTCTGGCAGGACCCAGGGGAAGAGCCTTCTCTGTGGCGGCCCCAGCCCTCTGGAATCAACTCCCCCCGGAGATTAGAACTTCCCCCACCCTCCTTGCCTTTTGTAAGTCTCTGAAAACCCACCTATGTCGCCAGGCATGGGGTAACTGATGTGTTTCCTTGCTAATAAGATTTATATATGGTATGATGTGGTTATTTTTAATTATAAGGGTTATTAGACAGTTTTCAATTATTGGATTTGTTATATATTGTTCACTATTGTTGTGAGTCGCCCCGAGTCTTTGGAGAGGGGTGGCATACAAATCTAATAAATAAATAAATAAATAAATAAACAAACAAACAAACAAACAAATAAATAAATAAAGAAGCAAGCAAGCAAGCAAGCAAACAAACAAACATAATAATTATTATTTTGCCTTTCTCTACTCAGTGCTTCTACTGAGTTGAACTTCTACCTTAGTTATCAACTGTAATAATGGATTTAATTTATAAATTACTTAAGGAGGTGGGTGGAGTACTTTTCATACTTGCAGATGTCATTGGTCTGATGGGATTACATCTTAAACCTCAGGACAGAAATATATTACAAAATGGCAGGATGGAAAAACAAGCTAACATAGAAAAAAATAATGGAGATATATGTAAGGCTGTTATATTTAGTGCTGAATACTATATTCTAAGAATCAAATCAGAGAAATTAGAAATAGTTCAAGATTGAGTAGTGATGTTGAGTCTGTGGAAGTGGGTTTTAACAGACTTGGTATGTTTAGCCTTAGGTAAATGTAAGGAGGGTATGATAGCAGGGTATTCTCTGCTATTCCAGAATGGAAAATATGAATTAATGGTTTTGTATTGATTGTATGGCTGATTTCAATTAGTATTGCTTTTAAAAAACCTTCAGAATTAATGAACTCACTGGACCAGAATATCTCCAAGACCGCGTTCTGCCGCACGAATCCCAGCGACCGATTAGGTCCCACAGAGTGGGCCTTCTCCAGGTCCCGTGAACTAAACAATGTCGGTTGGCGGGCCCCAGGGGAAGAGCCTTCTCTGTGGCGGCCCCGACTCTCTGGAACCAACTCCCCCCAGAGATTAGAACTGCCCCTACTCTCCCTGCCTTCCATAAACTCCTTAAAACCCACCTTTGCCGTCAGGCATGGGGGAACTGAAACACCTCCCCCGGGCATGTACAATTTATGCATGGTATGTTTGTGTGTGTGTTTGCTAGTAAATGGGGTTCTTTTTAAATCTTTTAAAATATTTTAAATTTATTTGGATTTGTCACGAATTGCTGTATCTTGCTGTGAGCCGCCCCGAGTCTGCGGAGAGGGGCAGCATACAAATCTAAATAATAAATAAATAAATAAATAAATAAATAAATAAATAAATAAATAAATAAATAATGAGCTAAATTATCTAGAAATGTAGTAGATTCCTTTTACTGGATGTATTAAAGCAGAGGGTACCAGTTACTTGGTAGGGAACATTTAATTTGAATTTGTGCATTGTGCACAAGGTTTAACTTCAGACCTCATTCAGCATACAAACTCAAGGAACAAATTCACAAACTGGATTTTGAAATTTTCAATGGGCTATCAATGGTGTTTTGATTAGCTTTTTGTTGGTAGATAATACACGTACTGCTATTAATCTGATAGATGAAACATCGGATAAACTGGAATGTAATTTTGTGAGATTCTCCATGTAATTTTCATTTTGGATAGCTGCAGTTCAAAAGATTAAATCTTAAATTGTTTTATTTATTTGTATTCCACCTTTGTTATTTTTACAAATAACTCAGGACAGTGAAAATATCCAATACTCTTACTTCCTCCTCTTTTCAACACAACAACCTTGTAAGGCGGAATGTGTGGAGAGAGAATATCTGGTCCAAAGTTACGCAGATAGCTTTCAATATTCTGAACTGAACTACAATTTAAAACAAGGTATTTTAAATAAAGGCAAACCATCTATTTAATAGATTTCAGGGTTTACACAAGAAACATATTTTACCCCCTCAGAAGATAAATATTAAAAAAATTATTAAAGGATTGCACAATTGTTAATTAATATTAGGCATGAAATGTTACAAAACAAAAATGGACAAGTTTAATAATGCAGTGCAAAATTTTATACTTCAATTTTGTATGAAGAGAATTTGAAATTGAATACAAAAACGATGATCTTGGTTTTGCAATCCTATTTTTAAATTGCTCTTATAGCAATATTACTGATTCAAAAATGTGAGGAACAGTAAATTGCATTCTTCATAACCATTTTCTCTTGCACAATTTTGATAAACAAATTTGCATTAAAAACGAAAGCAAACACAGGCAATTTTGAAAACAAGAGTACAAATGCGAGATTAAGGTTTCTATTTAAAGTACAGAATGTTTCTATTACATTCTGTTTGTTTTCATAATTGCTGCATTTCCTCCAACTCCCATCCTTGTATCTGGTTTCATTCTCTCCTACTATACAGTTTTTGAATACATGTTGGAATCTTTGATCTTGAATTGTGCACAAACTGTGTATTTATAGCTTAAATATGATAAGGTTGAAGGTATTCACTGTACCAACAGTTTGCTCACTGACATGCAACTGGTGGGAATTTAAAATATTTATCTCAACTACCAATGACAGCACGGAATATTTCCCAACATTAACTAGTCAGTTAGGATCCACAAGTAAGTAATACTCTGACCTAATATAGCACATGATAATGGATACCATCCTGGGTCTATAATAGCAATATAAGATATAGCACTTGCACCACAAATAGATATACAAAAGCTTCACTTTTGAACTCTAGCCTTTTTTGTTATTCAACTATGCTAAAGATCTTCAAGATTCCTAAGAGGTCAGTAAGGGGCGAGTACAAGTGCACTAGAGCAGGGGTCCCCAACCACCGGGCCGCGGACCAGTACCGGGCCGCGGGGCATGTTGCACCAGTCCGTGGAGTCAGCAGCTGCCGGCCCTCATGCTGGGCAAGAGGGCTTGGGAGGCAGGTTCTGCCGGCCACAGGACGATGGTGGGAAAGAGGGGCGGGGAGGACTAGCACCCCCATGCTTAATCCCGCCCCCAACCACGCCCCTTTCCGCCCCCAATGGGCCATAGAAAAATTGTCTTGCTGAAACTGGTCCCTGGTGGAAAAAACGTTGGGGACCACTGCACTAGAGTGCCTTCCGTCCCCTGTCCTATTGCTCTCCTATATCTCCTATACCTTTCTTCTATTCCTATATCTCTTCTTCTATTCTTTCATTGATATGTTCTGTTACTATACCTTCTTTTCTATTATTTCTTAGATATATTTTACTATGAGTATCTCCTCTATAACCTTCATCATGTATTTTACTATGTGTATATAGATATATACCCACTAAAACCCTCATTGTGTATTGGACAAAATAAATAAACAAATAAATAAATAAATAAACAAACAAATAAATAAATATACTGTGTATATAACTTAGCTAGGGTTCCTTTGTTGAGGTTTTTACTAAAAAGTGAGATTCTGGAAGTACAATAGTTTCTTTTTCCTTCACTGATTTGTTTAACTTGTCCTGAATTACACTTAATTTGTAGAACTGATAGGCCTTTGAATACAACAGAAGAACCACAGAGCTAATCTTTAATGATTTGCATAAGGATTTCCCCAAGTGGATGGCCACTGGGGAAACAGAATGCTAAGCTAAATGTTTTTCTAATGTGAATTACAGAAAGTACCATTGGCTTACCTGAACGGTCTTCTCTGTGCACTGCAGGGAGAGTTTAAGTATGGGATAAACTTCGGTTGGTTGCCAAAGAATAGTTATTTTTAAATTGAAGCACTTCCTCTCTGCTCCACTGGCTGTGATGTATCAGTTATCGAATGAAGGCATAGACATCCTTCTGAGATAGGACACAGCGAAACAATACACCCATGATCAGGGGCTGGATAAGGCAGAGCAGGTTTGGGACTCTTCTCGCAGTGGGAATGGAGAAGATCATTCAGGTAAATCAACAGCATTTCTCCTGTGTGTTGCTAAGGAGAGTCCAAGTATGGGATACAGTGAAGTATTAAGGCTCACGGGTGGGAGAAGGCAGGTCCAGGAGAGCAGATGTGGAGCAGACCCTCTGTAGCTCTGGCCTGCCAAATGAGACCTCAGCTGAAGCAAACAAGTCCAGTTTATATTGTTTGACAAAGGGAAACAGCAAGATCATGTGGCTGCCCATCATATTTCTTCTATAGATGCCTGCGTGGCACAGGTCGCTGAGGTGGCTGCACTACAGGTAGAATGCACAGCGATCCTGGCTGGAACAGGCTTGGACTGGTCCTTGTATACCTGGGCTATTTACGCTTTAAGCCAACAGCTGGGCGTGACCTTGTGGCCCATGGAAGCCAGTTGAAATGCTTCAAAGGATGCTTCAGTCCTCTGGAACGGGGCCATTTGTTGGATATAAATGCGGAGAGCCCTTCTGACATCCAGCTTATGCCAATAATGAATAATTAATAATAATAATTTATTAGACTTGTATGCCACTCCTCTCAAAAAACTCAGGGCGGCTCACAACAATAACACAATATAGAACAAATCTAATAATTAAAACTGTATCTAAAACCCATTATCTTAAAAACAATTGATACTACACAATCATACCCACTCATAATTTTAATGGTCAGAAAAGGGGATACATTAGTTACCCCATGCCAGGTGACATAGATAGGTGTTCAGGCTCTTGTGAAAGGCGAGGAGGGTGGGAGCAGTTCGAATCTCCAGGGGGAGTTGATTCCAGAGGGCTGGGGCCACCACAGAGAAGGCTCTTCCCTTAGGCTCCGCCAGATGACATTGTTTGGTCGACAGGATCTAGAGAAGGCTTACTCTGTGGGACCTAATTGGCCGCTGGGATGTATGTGGCAGAAGGCAGTCCCGTATTCTGGTCCGATGCCATGTAGGGCTTTATAGGTCATCACCAACACTTTGAATTGTGTCTGGAAACTAATGAGCAACCAATGTAGGCCGTGGAATGTTGACGAAACATGGGTGTATCTGGGAAGACCCATGACTGCTTGCGCGACCGCGTTCTGCACGATCTGGAGTTTTCAAACACTCTTCAAAGGCAGCCCCATGTAGACAGTGTTGCAGTAGTCGAACCTCGAGGTGATAAGGACATGAATGACTGTGAGCAGGGACTCACTGTCCAAATAGGGCCGCAACTGGTGCACCAGGTGAACCTGGGTCAATGCTTTTCCGATGGATGTTGTGAGTTAGGAAAAAGTCCGACAGGACTTTAGGCAGGAAGGAGGGGTCCAGATTGTACCTGCAAATAGTGGAATCATGATGAGAAGACTGAATAGTGACAATCACTTTATCGGAGGATTTGTCCTCTTGCAGGAGTTCCTCCTCAAGTGCCAGACGGTCTCCTGGTTGACCAAAGATGCTGGACAAGGTCTTGAATAGGTCAAGCTGCAGGCACCACTCTGCTGGATCTATAGTGGAGCAACTTAGCCAATCCACCTGCATATTAGAGGTGCCTGAGATATATTCCGTTCGAAGTGAGCTCACATGCAGCTTTGCCCACAGTCTGATTTTCTCCACTTCTTTCATGAGCTGTCTGGACTTTGTGCCCCCCTGGAAGCAAGTCATGACATCATCATCATCATTATCATAATCATTAATTAGATTTGTATGCCGCCCCTCTCCGCAGACATTGTCCATTAGGATGAAGACATGGGAGTCCCTCACTAACAGTTCAAAGTTTGAGTGTGAGGTACACAACTCAGAGTTTCAACAGGTTGATGTTGGCATTGACTAAGTCTGATGGAGTCCTGAATTCCTACACCTGGACTGGGCATGGGCTCCCCACCCAAACAGGCTGGCGTCTGTGGTTATAGTTTCTTGGGTGGGCTCCTTGAAGAGGCAGCCCCGTTGAACAACCAAGGACGCCCACCAGACCAGTGAACAAAGAACCACTGGTGGCATGCTCAACACAGTGTTGGAAAGATTGGTGCATGCCCATTGAAATGAAAGTAGGCTCCACTGGAGGGTGCAAGTGTGTAGTCTCACCCATGGGACCACATCAATACACGATATGAGTTTCCTCAGCAACTGTGAAAGTAGAGACAGGGTGCTGTTGACGAATCTGTGCTACCAGAGAAATAATGCTGTCACGGCGGTCCGGAGACAGGAAACCTCACAAGTCTTGGTATTGATGATCATGCAGAGATGGAGGAATAAGATGGTGGGGATGAATGGCTCTTGGGAAAATTCACTGAGAAACTGTGTGCCTGCAAGGTCTGAATGTGAATAGGAAATTGGTGTGTGTATGATGGGACAATGAAGATTGTATGGTAATATCATCCAAATAACATTGTAGACGTAATGGACGCACCCACAATTATGCAGCCACAACATCAAGAAGTTTGGTGAAGGCCCTGGCATATGGAGGTAGGCCTCCTTCAGGTCTGATGCATCCCAAGATGGACCTGGGGCACTGCATCTTGAAGTGGTCGTACATGACAAACAGGTTGAACTACTTCAGATGTAGGATGGCTCTCCACCATCTTCAAGCTATTTGGGACTAGGAATAGTAAGGAATAAAATCTTAGTCTCTGCAGTCCTGGGGGCACCCTCTCTACGGCGGAAATTTTGAGGAAGTAGTGGATCTCAGCCTCAATTCCCTTTTGATGGGATCTGATGGAACAGGACTTTAGATGAACCGGCTGGGGGAGGGCATGAAGCAAAGTCTATGGTGAGGCTGAATTTGTTGAGAGCCTGAGTATGGTCATGGGTTCCCATTGGATGGCGAAATTTTGAAGCCTGCACCTAATGGGAGTGGACTTAGAGTCATTTGGATCAACGAAAGGCCTATTCCTAGATTTCCGGAAAGGAGTGGGACACCTGACTGCCTGTTTCCCTGGGAGCAGATTTGTCCTGGGATCTGCCAGCCCACTGGAAATACGACCTTTGGAACTGGGAATTTTCAAGGGAAGAATCGGGACGAAAGGGCTGTCTACGATAATATGGGACAGGATGGCAGTCAGGTCACCTATGAACTCTGAGCAGAACCTTTCATTTTCCCCTATTCTCTACTAGGATTGAGTCAAGGGAGTCACCAAATAAGACTACAGTTTTAGTATTGCAGTAGCATAATTGCTTGGCCCCTCAATGTGCATTTGTCTGTATATTTATCATTAAACATATATAAGGAATAAAAGAACAAATTGCCCTTGGAGTACATATTTGCAATCATATCTTGCACATCTGTGAGAAGCTGTTGCCAGCTACTTTTTCCAGAATGTGTTAGTGAGGTTGATGGGCCAAGGGCCAGGCTCATAGAGGCAGTTGATGTGTGTGTATGTTTGCGGGTTTTCCCTTGTTCCATGTTCTGGGATACAATGCGACAGTTCGGCAAACATTCTCGCTCCAATGCAATACCTGTGTCCATAGGTTGCGAGGCCATGGCAATCACAGAGGTTCCCTGGACTGGAGGAGCAAATGCAGTTGAGGCAACTGCTGAGGTGTTGGTGAAAGGGGCACCTCTGCTTGTTTTTGAGCTTTAGATAATTGCTTTTCCAAGACACAAAGCCTTCTTTCTGCATCCTTGAGAGCTGCTGCTAATGCCTGCTTTTCAGCGGCCTTTGCAGCCCTATCTTTGGAGGTCATCTTAACTTTAGAAGTAACCTTCTTGGAGCCACTGGAAGTGGAGGGCTACTGCCCCTTGTCTGACTTTTCAGCCATGGCAGATGGAAGAGAAGGACTCCAAGTCAGCAGGTAAAATTTCATAAGGATACTAAGTCTCCAAGGGCTGTAAGGAGTTTTGCCCTGAGGGTGGGATTCCTATAAATGTGACCAGGCGGGAGGGTATTTGGTCAACAAGGTTGCAGGCAAGGACACATATAGATGTGGTTGTGTGGGAAGGTCTGACCAGGCAAGGACTCACATGAGCCACCTACAATACTGGAGAAGCGAAGAAGACAAATGTTTCTCTAAGAGAGGATACAAACAGCCATCTGGTGCCACAAATGTCAGCAAAATGGCAATCGGGAGGCTCATGGCTTTCCAAAATGGTCATCAGCATAAATGAATGAAAAACCCAGCTAATGGTCAAACTAAGTGGCCACCGGCATTTTCTAGCCTGAGCTGAAATCTGCCTGATAACAGACATTGCCTTCAAAATGGCCACTGCCAGACACGGAGGCAAAAGCCAAGTCTCCCAACCAAAATTAGAGCCTGCATCCTCTGTTCCAGCAGCACTCAGGATGAAATTACTTACACTGCCTGCATTTGCTCCACTCAGGACTCAGGAGTATAGTCCTGGGGGCAGGGACTCTGGCTGCCCAAATGCCTCTGGTGGGGCATTTCTGGTCAGCATATTGACTCAAAGGTAGCAAGAAATGATCACAACAGGAGCTGATTTGTAAAAAACGAGAGTCCAAATAGGAGAATAATTCTCAGTTGTTTACTCAGGTTGATATGGATAGAAATTAAGTATGGGCGTTTTTTGTCGACTGAGTTTGAAAACTGATATGTCCCAGCCGATGGAGCAGAGAGGAAGTGCTTCAATCTAAAAATAAATCAGTCCCTTGGTAATTGACTGAAGTTTATCTCATACTTGGACTCTCCTTAGCAGCACACAGGAGAAATTCCTGTTATATTTTTATCTGTTCAACGCAAGTCAAATGCAGCTTAATTGCTAAGGCATCCAGTTGTGGTCAATATAACTGAAAAAGCATTATTCTTGGGGCTAAATAATGGAAAAATGGAATAGCAGAATAATGAAAATAGAAAATGGTTATGACTATTTTGGATTATTAATATTCTTATTATTCTTAATATTAGTAGGAGAAAGGTGAAAAAACTAGAGAAGGAATTTCATAGGTAAGCTGGTTTAATTATGAGATAAGCAAAGATTATGAGAATTATGCAGGTGGATGAATTATATTATAATCGAATAATAGAATTAGGAAAATAGAAAATAATGATGATTATATTGGATGGTTTTTTTTAGTTATTAATGATAGTGTGAAATATTGATTATAGAAGTTATAGAACTACAGAATTTAAGCAAGTTATGTAGACTAAAATTTATATTTATAACTTTTTATAAATTTATAGAAAGTTATAAACTATACTGATATAAATAGAGAGGGCATGATGTCTCTACTGGAGTTACAGTGACTTACATTATATTAGGGTATGAGGTTTTTATTGGGCTTATTGTCCCATAAGATGGAGTAAGCTTTATTGATGATTCCACTGGGTTTACTCTGATACAATTAGAGTAGGATATGAGGATTCTACTGGGCTCACAGTGTTTTTTTAAGAATAGGGCACAATGATTCCACTGGGTTTACAGTGATATAATTAGAGTAGGGCATGATGATTCTACTGGTTTTACAGTGATATAATTAGGGTAGGGCATGATTAATTCACTGGGCCTACAGTGATAAATCCCATGTATAGGGTTTATACTGAAATAATTAGATTAGGGCATGATTCCACTGGGTTTACAGTGATTTGAAATAGTAGAGTTTGAGGATTTTATTGTTTTTTTAAATGAATCATAAAATTGCCTAAGGTATGATGATCATATTGGGTTTTATAAGGGATATATGAAAGAAAAGGCGAAAAGGTTTTTCTTTCTTTTCTTTCCTCTTTTGGTTTTTTTCTTTCTCTTTTAAATTTTCTTTTCTTACTAAAAGGAATTATTAATTTGGCTAATTGGGACATATATGACAAACTATTTGGATCCCCCCCTCAAATTGATATACTTTGGATCCCTGTAACAGTTAGATAAAATGTAAGATCTAGTTGATATGATTGGGAATTTTTGTTTCTTGCAACTATCATAATAGTAATGGTAAGAAATATACATGAAATTGATATTAAAAATATATGGAGAAGATTGAAGCACTACAGCCTAAATGATTAGATGTGATGAGAAAAGAGGCAGCCTAAAAACTGTATTCATTAATAGCTTTTTAAATGCATATAAAAAATTTGAGTAATTGTTTTTGTCCAGATCTCAAATGTAAAGGAGGCAGCATTGGATGGATTATGAATACCGAATTTTAAAAAAATTAATCATTGTAATGTATTTCAAGATTGGTGATATATTATTTTGCATATGTGATGGGGGGGATAAAATATTCTTTGCCAGATGATAAAACTGAAAAATAAATCCAACCTAATAATTTAGATTTCAATGTGCCAAAGCAGAACAAAATCAAGAGCTACAATGCCTATGTTGTTGTTGTTTTTACCCAAACAAAGCTTTAATGTAAAAAGAATATGCTATCAAACCACAGAGACATATATGCATACACACTTCTAGAAAAAGAGAAAGTATGCAAAAAAAATGCTAATTTAATTTTTAGGGGGAAAAATAACTAGCTTTTTCGAGGAAAAAATTACAGTTCTGTTTTATGACCGTGTGCTCTTTTGAATAGAAAAACATATGGTCATGGAATTTAGAATTTAAATTTATATAAAGATGATGAAAGAAAGCTGGCACTGTAGTAAAATAAAGCAGAGATCGTATCTCCTCTGCCTTGTTTCCATTCTCTACTCTTGCATTTCTTTGCAGCAGAATATTCAAACAGTAGATTACATTATTTCTGTCCCAAGAAGCTTTCAGTTACACATTAAAAAAAAGACAAAAAGAACTTTTTATATAGAAAGTAAGCTGCTCCAAGCATAGAGGGAGGAAAATGATACATCAACTTGCAGCTGTTTCAAAATTATTTCAAAAATAATCAAAAATGGTGTTGGAATATCTGCCTAAATGTTAAGACTAGAGTTTGTTTAGTATCACAGTAGCACAATTGCTTGGCCCCTCAGTGTGCATTTTTCTATATATCTATCATTAAGCATATAAAGAATAAAAGAGCAAATTGCATAAATTAAATTCATTCTCAGATTATATACAGGATTCTACAGGCCAAGGAAAATGTCTCAGCTATGCTGCAAGAATATTCGTCTCAATTATACTAAGAGTTGCATACATTATAAAATAGTTTTGATTATGTAATTCAACAAAAATCTTCAATATTTAATTTTTACAGCATTTGAAATATATCAGCAAGAATATGGGGGGGGGGATCATGGTGGAGAAAAGGAAACTGGGAAATAGAAAGGGACCCATAGAATAGGTGGAGAGAAGAGAGAGGTACAACAGTACACAGTCCTAGAAAACCATACTTAAATTATATTTTAGTTTTCACATTAAAAATAGTCCTCTGTTTCTTTTCATTTCAAAAACCGTTTCATAAACGCATTTCCCCTTACTGCTTTAAATGCAATTAAATTTGCATGTAAATTCTCAAGTATTCTTTGTAGTAGGGATTAAGATGGGCTTTCTCCTCCAGGTTTTAACAGCGCCAAGCAGAATACAAACTTCTTATAAAACAATACAGCATATGTACGTTCGTCAACAACAGACCAACTTCCTTTTTTAGGGAAAAAGCATCACTCTATTGTTCCATAGATTCTTGTCCATCCTACAAAAAAAAAAATTAAAATAGAAACATAGATTGACGGCAGTCTGCCCTTATACTATTTCCTGTATTTTATTCTTAGGATGGATGTTTATCCCAGGCTTTTTAAAATTCAGTTACTGTGGATTTACCAACCATGTCTGATGGAAGTTTGTTCCAAGCATCTACTACTCTTTCAGTAAAATAATATTTTCTCACATTACTTCTTTCCCCCAACTAACCTCAGATTGTGCCCCCTTGTTCTTGTGTTCACTTTCCTATTGAAAACACTTCTCTCCTGAACCTTATTTAACCTTTTAATATATTTAAATGTTTCGGTCATGTCCACCCTTACCCTTCTGTCCTCCAGACTATACAGATTGAGTTCATTAAGTCTTTCCTGATAAGTTTTATGCTTAAGACCTTCTACCATTTTTGTAGCCGGTCTTTGGACCTGTTCAATTTTATCAATATCTTTTTGTAGGCGAGATCTCCAGAACTGAACACAGTATTCCAAATGTGGTCTCACCAGCGCTCTATACAGCGGGATCACAATCTCCCTCTTCCTGCTTGTTATGATCTATCTAGTCCAACCCTCCAGCCCCAATGAAATTACTTTTGAAGATAATCCAGTATGTGATTGTGTAGTTAATTATGAGTATTTCCTGTTATGGCTACATGATATATCCACTTCATAAGCTGCACCTATTCTCTATAGGATTTCAGATGCAATTTAAGGTGTTGTTCAACACCCAATTGCAGTTTACTCATGGAAGACCTGTTGTACCTACCTGAACAGTCTTCTTGATGCACTGGAAGGAGAGTCCAACATGGGTAATTTACCAATTCTATTGGTAGAGACTGAGTTTAATTAACATATTAGTTAGGCACCGCCCCCTGGTAGCCCCCATGAACTCAGTTTTAAAAATGAAGACAATATAAGGATAACTAGAATTTATTTCAAACAATAACGAAGAAACATATAACTTAAGTAAACCCAAATACTGCGGCGTCCCTGAACTAAAACAATGCCAGGTGGGTTTGGACTCTCCTTCCAGTGCATCGAGAAGACCGTTCAGGTAGGTACAACAGGTCTTCTCCACTGCACTTGGAAGGAGAGTCCAACATGGGATATACCAAAGATTAAGGTCCATGGGTGGGAGAAGCTTGAGTCAGGGTCATCGGAGGAGAGCACATCCGTTGTAGGACTTGTCTCCCAAATGCTGCTTCCGCCGAAGCAAAAGAATCCAACTTTTAATGACAAGTAAATGTAGATGGAGCTGCCCAGGTCGCTGCTTGGCAAATGTCCTCGATGGGCGCCTGTGTCGACCATGCTGCTGATGTAGTGGCACTCCGGGTCGAGTGAGCTGTTACCCCCGATGGCGAGGCTCGAGCGCTTGTCTTGTAAGCTTCGTTAATGCAGTCCCGAAGCCAATGACTGATGGATTGTGACGACACTCTAAGTCCCATTTTATGTTGCAAAAAGGAGATGAACAACTTCTCAGACTTCCTGAACGGTTCAATCCTCCTAATGTAGATCTTCAACGCTCGTCTGACGTCAATCTTGTGCCACCTGAGCTCTGCGGGATGGTTACCATGAGTGCAAAAGTCAGGGAGTACGAGCTCTTGTTTCCCATGAAAGGTAGCATTCACTTTTGGTACAAAGGATGGGTCCAATCGTAGAATGACTCTACCCGGGTGGAAGACACAAAGATCCGGAGGCGCAGATAGAACTGATAGTTCAGACACTCTACGAGCCGATGTTATTGCCACGAGAAAAGCTGTTTTAATGGATAGGAACTGAAGAGAAATCAATCTCAGGGGCTCGAATGGGGGTGCACTGAGTTCCCGTAGGTCCCATGATGGGAACCTATGGATCGGTGGGGGGTGTTTGTTAGAAGCTCCTCAGATGAAGTCCCTCACCCATGGATGGTGAGATAATGAGCGAGCCTCTATCACCTGAATGATGGTTGAAAGGGCCGCCACCTGTCTTCTTAGGGTGTTAGGGGCCAAACCCCGTTCAATTGCCGCCTGTAAGAACTCCAAGACTGGAATCACCGATGCCTCCCTAGGATTGATCTGATGTTTGGTACAGAATTCACAAAAGGCTGACCACGTTGCCTGGTATATTCTGGAGATTGATGGACAACAAGCAGCTTGCATGGTGGCAATGACCTTCTCTGGTAGCTGGTGATTTCTTAGTCTGTTCCTCTCAAGTGCCAGATGGTTAGCTGGAGCCACTGAGGATCTGGGTGTTGTAAGATCCCCTGGCTGAGAGAGATGTCTTGATCTGGAATCCTCCACAGGGAGGACACCGATAGAGCCACTAGGTTTGAGAACCACAGGCGGTGAGGCCAATGAGGTG
The DNA here is from genome assembly GCF_031021105.1 of Erythrolamprus reginae. Taxonomy (NCBI): domain Eukaryota; kingdom Metazoa; phylum Chordata; class Lepidosauria; order Squamata; family Dipsadidae; genus Erythrolamprus; species Erythrolamprus reginae. The sequence goes on from NC_091963.1 coordinate 114,205,135, forward strand.
CCACCATCAACACCTCCGCTCACTCCTCTAGTATTTTGTCCACTACTCTCTGGATGAGACTCATTGGGGGGGAAGGCATATAATAGACCCTGAGGCCTGGGGGATAGTAGGGCACTGACCTTTTCTGCCCCTGGCGCTGGGAAGTGGGTGTAAAATCTTGGGAGCTATGTGTTGAGATGGGTCACAAAAAGGTCCACCAATGGGGTCCCAAATCAATGAACTATTTGTTGAAATAGTCCCGGGTCCAGGCTCCATTCCGAGGGGTCCAGGGTAGCTCTGCTCAGCCAGTCTGCTTGAGTGTTGCTGGTTCCAGCAATGTGTTCTGCTGCCAACGATGCTAGGTGGGTTTCGGCCCAGTTGAACAGGTTCGTAGTTTCCCTCATCAGTCAATGTGACCTCATGCCCCCCTGATGGTTTAGGTGGGCCCTGGTCGTGATGTTGTCTGTTAGCACCAACACATGTCTGCCCTGAATTAGAAAGGTGAAAGACTGGAGGACAAGAAAAACTGCCCGGGTGCGGGAAAAATCCAGGGCAAAATGGCGGCTCCCCATGGTGCCAGTCTTCCATGAGGCAGCTCGCCGCTCCTTCATCTTTGGAGCCCGTATTGGCTCCCAATCTTGCTCCTGGGCATGGTGGCGGCTGCGGCGGCATGGGCGCCTAACAGCTGAGAGGCACTGGTAGCCGCTTCTGCTTGCCGCTCTCCTCGGGGAATCCCAGGGATTCCCCCAAGCCTCCCAGTGTGGGGGGGCGGACACCTCACCTTCGGCTCGCAGCTGGGTTTGGCCTCAGAGGCCAGAGACCCCAGGCTGAGATGCTCCTCTTTGGGGCAGTTCCCTCTGAAGGAAGAGGCCCCATAAGGAGAGAACGGTGGGGGTGGTGCCCGCGGAGGGCAGAGAACCCATCTAGGATATTTCCATTGTCTGAAAAAGAAGAACAGAAAAGAAAAATTATTAAACACAAGGTACACAGACATTTATTTAATAAGAGAAAAACTCAGCAGTCTCTACTCTTGGACTGAGATTTTATAACTGGGTTCATGAGGGCTACCAGGAGGCGGTGTCTAACTAATATGTTAATTAAACTCAGTGTCTACCAATAGGATTGGTAAATTACCCATGTTGGACTCTCCTTCCAAGTGTAGTGGAGAATTGTCTATTCCCTAAGGCAGTGATTGTGAACCTTTTTTGCTTGGGTGCCAAAAAAGTGCATACATGTTCCCACCCATAATGCAATGTCCTCCCCCCACATATGCACACAACTCTCCCCTTTGTGCATGTGCACAGGGTTCATTGAAGCCTCTGCAGCCTGTGGATGACAAAAAACGGATTCCATATTATTTTGGCTGCCCAGAGGTTGGGGGGTTATTTTTGCCTTCCCCGGGCTTCAGGAAAGCTCCTGAAGCCTAGGAAGGATGAAAAACCGCCCAACCAGAAGTTCATTTCCAAACTTCCGGTAGGCCCATTTTGTCCACTTTTCGCCATAGGCTCCGGAAGCTTTCTTGAACCCTGGGGATGGCGAAAAGCAACTGGCCAGTGTGCACATGGACGCTGGAGCGGACGTAGGGCAACATCTTGTGTACCCTCAGATATGGCTCCATGTGCCACAGGTTCATCATGGTCCTAAGGTATTTGCCCCACCCACATATTTCAACAGGGAAGCACTCCAAGGTCTTCTCATTGAGGTGTTGCCACTTTATGAGACATCAACGATGTGCCTTCCCAGTGACCACCATTACTTTCTGAAATTTGTCCTCAAATTTGTCCTTTTAACAACATTGTAGGAATATTGCAAATCTCTACAAAGTGGCAGTTAGCACAATGAAAGGACAACTGCAAGCTATTTTGGAATTTATTGTCAAACAAAACTATCTGACTATGTTTGTGCAGTCATGAAGAGTCAAATGATTCAAGGAACTACAGCAAAGTTAATACAACAAAAATGAAAAAGAACAAAAATACTCAAACAACTCATGCTCACTTGCTACCTAATTTTTGTTGTTGCCTTTGAATCAGTTTTGATTTTAGCATGCAAGGTTAGCAGTGGTAAGGGTAGTTTAGCAACAAATGCAGCCTTTTCAGAACAGAAAATACTGTCATTAGCAGAGCGCATTTATATTAACTTTCAGCAAAAAGAAATATTACATATGTCCAACAGACTATGGCTGTGAATTTAACTTATTCCATTTCATTTAAGAGTCAGATTTGCTATAGAAGAAGACCTATTTAATTAAGATCTGTACAGAAATGTTTCATTAGTCTGCAAATAACTAAGTTCAAATAAGTTTTTTCATATGGAAAAACATAAAAACTATGATGAATGAATTAAAATACGTTTTTCGAAGTTTGTAAAAGTATGTTTACACTTTATTTGTTTAGGGAGATATATGAATGATTAGAAAGGGAGAACAGGGAATGTATTCAGCAATACATAGCAGAGCTGCCAAAGCAAACAGACTTCCTGTCAGAAAACAGCATAGCAAAGAATTTTTAATTTTTGCAAATTTGTTTGCAGTCACGGCCAAAATTTAAGTTGATATTTATGCTAAAGTTCTTACCCAATGTTATTTATGCAAAAAGACCCACCTACCTCAGAACACTGTACAATTCTCCCTTTAAGCATACACACAATCTATTTATGCTACAATACACAGGCAAAATTGTAACATGTCATTAACTGACCTCTCCAATTTGTTCAACATTTTAAAATGCCATCTTGAAATCAAACTGTTAAGAGCACACATTCATTCATTCTTATTCAAAAATCTAAATTGATTTGTAAGTATAAAAGTATCAACTTTACAGCCAACTCACCATGAGGGAGGGAAGGAAGATTTATTTTGTGTTGTTTCCATTGGTCTAGTTTTTTGGAGAATGGAGCCCCCCTCCCAATATTAAATATTCCACTAATGCAGTGGTGGCGAACCTATGGCACGGGTGCCACAGGTGGCACACGGAGTCATATGTGCTGTCACACGAGCTGTTGCCCTAGCTCAGCGCCAGTGTGCAAGTGTGTGCTGGCCAGCTGATTTTTTGGCTAGCATAGAGGCTCTGGGATGTCGTTTTTGGCTTCCAGAGAGCCTCCATGGGGGTGGGGAAGGGTGTTTTTACCCTACTCTGGCTCTAGGGAAGCATTTGGAGCCTGGGGAGGGCAACACACGCCTATTGGGCCCACCAGAAGTTTGGAAAAAGGCAGTTACTGGCCTCGAGAGTGTCTCTGGGGGACAGGGGAAGCTGTTTTTGCCCTTCCAAGGCATTGAATTATGGGTGTGGGCACTCATGCATGCGTGATAGCGCAGGCAAACTTTTTTGGCACCCGAGGAAAACAAGGTTTGCCATCACCACACTAAGGCAAACCAGCAAAGGAATATTTCGTACTGTTCCACTCATTGCAAAATTAAAATTAAATTCAACCATTAAATATTTACCATTCATGATATACGAAACAATGCTTGTGTTGCCAGACTAAAAATTTATTCTCAAATCAAGCATATTTTAATATCAGGTAATCCTTATATTCTGTCACTAAGTGAGGTGATTTTTAAGTGTTGCATCCAATTTTATGCTGCGATCTGTAAATAAGCAAATTACTGTGGTTAAGTAAAACACATGATTAAATTATTATTATTATTATTTATTCGATTTGTATGCCGCCCCTCTCCGAAGACTCGGGGCGGCTCACAACATGTAACAACAAATCATAAATAATCTAACAATTTTAAAATGTTTAAAGATTTAAAAGACCCCATATACTAACAGACATACACACACGCATACCATATATAAATTAAACATGCCCAGGGGGAGATGTTTCAATTCCCCCATGCCTGACGACAAAGGTGGGTTTTAAGGAGTTTACGGAAGGCAGGAAGAGTAGGGGCAATCCTAATCTCCGGGGGGAGTTGGTTCCAGAGGGCCGGTGCCGCCACAGAGAAGGCTCTTCCCCTGGGGCCCGCCAACCGACATTGTTTAGTTGACGGGACCCGGAGAAGGCCCACTCTGTGGGACCTAATCGGTCGCTGGGATTCGTGCGGCAGTAGGCGGTCTCGGAGATATTCTGGTCCAATGCCATGAAGGGCTTTAAAGGTCATGACCAACACTTTGAATTGTGACCGGAAATTGATCGGCAGCCAATGCAGACTGCGGAGTGATGGAGAAACATGGGCATACCTAGGTAAGCCCATGACTGCTCTCGCAGCTGCATTCTGCACGATCTGAAGTTTCCGAACACTTTTCAAGGGTAGCCCCATGTAGAGAGCATTACAGTAGTCGAACCTCGAGGTGATGAGGGCATGAGTGACTGTGAGCAGTGAGTCCCGGTCCAGATAGGGCCGCAACTGGTGCACCAGGCGGACCTGGGCAAACGCCCCCCTCGCCACAGCTGAGAGATGTTTTTCTAATGTGAGCTGTGGATCGAGGAGGACGCCCAAGTTGCGGACCCTCTCTGAGGGGGTCAATAATTCCCCCCCCCCCCAGGGTAATGGACGGACAGATGGGATTGTCCTTGGGAGGCAAAACCCACAGCCACTCCGTCTTATCCGGGTTGAGCTTGAGTCTGTTGACACCCATCCAGGCCCCAACAGCCTCCAGGCACCGGCACATCACTTCCGCCGCTTCGTTGACTGGACATGGGGTGGAGATGTAGAGCTGGGTATCATCCGCATATTGATGATACCTCACCCCATGTCCTTGGATGATCTCGCCCAGCGGTTTCATGTAGATGTTGAATAGCAGGGGGGAGAGGCACCCCACAAGGGAGAAACCTAGGAGTCGACCTCTGACCCCCCACTAACACCGACTGCAACCGGCCAGAGAGGTAGGAGGAGAACCACTGAAGAACAGTGCCTCCCACCCCCAACCCCTCCAGCCGGCGCAGAAGGATACCATGGTCGATGGTATCGAAAGCCGCTGAGAGGTCAAGGAGCACCAGGACAGAGGATAAACCCCTGTCCCGGGCCCGCCAGAGATCATCCATCAACGCGACCAAAGCGGTTTCCGTGCTGTAACCGGGCCTGAAACCCGACTGCTGGGGACCTAGATAATCGGCTTCTTCCAAGGACCGCTGGAGCTGGAGTGCCACCACCTTCTCGACAACCTTCCCCATAAAGGGAAGGTTGGAGACTGGACGATAGTTGTTAAGCACAGCTGGGTCCAGGGAGGGCTTCTTGAGGAGGGGGCGCACGAGCGCTTCTTTATAGAGTGATGGAAAAACTCCCCTCCCCAAGGAAGCGTTGGTAATCTCCTGGGCCCAGCTCCGTGTCACCTCCCTGCTGGCCGAAACCAACCAGGAGGGACACGGATCCAGTAAACAGGTGGCGGAACTCACAGCTCCTATGGCCTTGTCCACTTCATCAGGTGTCACCAGATCAAACTCTTCCCAGACAGGTGGACAAGTACGTGCCCCAGTCACCTCGACTGACTCATTGTCAGTCAACTCTGTTTTACAATTGGAGTCGAGATCGGCCCGGATCCGAGCGACTTTATCAGCGAAAAACGTGTTAAAATCCTCGGCACTACTCTGTAAGGGCTCCCCAACTCCCCCCTGGTTGAGAAGGGAGCGGGTCACCCTAAACAGAGCGGCCGGGCGGGATTCCGCTGATGCAATCAAGGCGGCATGGTACGCGCATCTTGCCGCCTTGAGCGCCACTTTGTAAGTCTTAATAAAAGCTCTTACAAGTGTTCGATCGGATTCAGACCTACTCTTCCTCCATCGCTTCTCTAGACGTCTCTTTTGGCGTTTCAACTCTCGGAGCTCCTCGTTGAACCATGGGGCTCTACAGGGTCTAGCGCCACGGAGAGGTCGCAAAGGCGCAATCCGGTCAAGAGCCCCCGCCGCAGCCCTGTTCCAGGCCTCCGCGAGAGACTCCGCCGAACTGTGGATGAGTGCCTCTGGAATAACCCCAAGCGCCGTCTGAAAGCCCTCTGGGTCTATCAGGCGCCTGGGGCGGAACATCTTCATTGGTTCCGCCTCCCTGCGGGGGAGGATTGGAGCCAGGAAGTCAAGCCGTAGTAGAAAATGGTCTGACCATGACAAAGGCAACACTTCTAAGCCCCTTAGTCTCAGACCATTACTCAATTGCTCGGAAAGGAATACCATGTCAGGTGCGTGCCCTCCCTCGTGAGTCGGACCCTGAACTACTTGAGTTAGGTCCACGGCTGTCATGGTGGCCATGAACTCCTGTGCCAACCCAGAGGTTTCGCCGAGTGACGGCAGGTTGAAGTCCCCCAAGACAATGAGTCTGGGGAACTCTACCGCCAACCTGGCTACCTCCTCGAGTAGCACAGGCAGGGCTTTTGACACGCAGCTGGGAGGCAGGTACGTGAGAAATAAGCCCACCTGAACTCCTAAGTCCAACTTCATCAAGAGGGACTCGCAACCCGCAAATCCAGTTTCCCAGACTGACTTTTGTTTCAGATGATTAGGAAGGCTGAAAATAATGATCACATGACTCTGGGAGGCTGCAACCATCATATATATTTGCACATGACCAGAGGGATGCTGCAACGGCATAAGTGAAAGGACTGTGTTGTAAATCACATTTTTCAGTAACACTGTAACTTTATTTTTTCCAAAGTTTTTTTATTTTTCTCCACAATCAACATACAAAGTCATATACCTTCAATACATCTTAATATACATATATCATTATTTAAATACAACAAACTAGATCACATTCCAGGTTTGCTTTATATTATTTCATCTGTATCTACCTTTCTTCTCTCCACTTCCCTCCTTCTATTTCAGGCAGCTATTCCGCTCTACTCCCTACTTTCTTATTCCTTCTCCTTCCTTCTCCTACTTTCTACTCTTTCTCCGCTCTCTCCCCTCTCTCCTTCCTTCCCACTTCCCATCTAAATCCTTCCCCAAATGGATAATTCTGTTATCATTACATAACAGATTAAAATGTTTCCCTGGCTTTTACCCATCATAATCATCCCTCTTTTTTCAAAATCTCCAGTCAGTATATTTAAATCTTAGCTTTTGGTATATGTATTTTAACTCGTGCTATCTCCTTATCCTAGTTTTGTCTCCTGGGACTGCCACCAACCAATTCATTTTTATTCCAAATTCATTGCTAAAGCTAAATTACACAGCTAATTATTATTTCTTGTACTTCTTAATTTTGGGCCTCATTGCTTCCTCTCCTTTGATACCTTAACTTTATTTTTTCTCCAACCATTTCTTTACACCAAATAAAAAACCAAAATGTAACATTCACTTATCTTGTGGTCTCACATTAACAATGCTGTTCTTTTGTATCTAAGTGTACATCAGTAACACCTATATCATCATAATTCTTACACTGTGATTTACTCACATTTATAAATTGTAGGTTATTCAAATCTTTTATCAGGAAAACTTTATATGTAAACACATTAACTGTGTAATTTATGCTTACTTCCAATAACTGTTTTTGTAAATTTCCTTAGTAAAAGTACGTCTATCTACAATAAAAGATTAACAATGTTTTATATCATAATATACTGTAATCTAATATAAATGAAAAAGAAAATAGAAACTACATATGATCATCTTATTATTAAATTCGCTAATTTGATTGAATTAAATCAAATTCATAAATCATTGATATCATAACCAATTTATACAACAATAATAGCTTAAAATTATATTTTCCTCCACTGATTAAATTTGGAACTTCATCTAAAATAACCAATCTTTCAACTCATTAATCAGTATTCATATACCATAATAATGTTATAACATGTATAAAAGAAGAAAAACAAAAAGAAAAAAGACCCATTCCTTTCTTCGCTAAATCATCCATTTTCATGTTTTCATATCGTCAATATCAAGCATTTGTTGTTACAAAGTCCAGCTGTTAGCAGATGTCTGCTTCCACAGCTTTTTTATATACCTTTACACCCCCAATCTCTTTCTTTTCCACAATAAAGTATCTTAAAAGTTCAGTCTGATTCAAACAAATTTCAGTAGAATAATAAATTGCTCCTTGCACAGACAATATCAAAAACGTTTCTGTTAAAGGTCAACAGCTGTAAAAACATGCATGAAAGTTTGCTGCTGTTTATTTATTTATTATTTATTATTTGGACTTTTATTTTGCAATTATTCCTCCAATCTGTAAATGGTACCCTCGCAGTAATTTTAATATGCATTTTTACTCAGATCTATCAAGCAAAGTATTTTTATTAAAAAGAAAAACTTCCTTGCAAAACTATTAAACAACCATTTCAATTTTAACAAAGTTCCAAGTCCTCAGAGTTTGGGCATAATCATCTCTCCCCCCCCCCCCCAATTTCGCTATGATCCTTTGTAGGCTAGATAGCTGCTTTTACACAATTCATGTTCTTTTGTTTCTCTTTAGTTTCTTTTTAAACCATCCATTTAGTTTCTATCAACCAAAAAAACCCCTTCATCAGCTTCTATTTTCTACCTTCTTCTCACCCATCAGCACCCACTTGCATTTTCCTTCCCAGGTGACGTTTTCCGATCTTCAAACAAGTCAACAAGCCCACTTGTGGCTGCTGCGGCTTGGATGACTTATTTGAAGCCGTTTTCCAGCGCTGCTGGTTGAAGGCTCTGTGCTGGTTTTCTGGGGGGGGGGGGGGGGGGAGTGCCACCCCTTCCAGATCACTGACAGAGTCCCACTTCTTCCCCACCCCTCCCGGGTGTTCTGGTCTGATTCCAATGGAACCAGACCCCCCCCAGGCAACATGGATATCGGGATCCCCAGCAGAGTGCAGGGAACTCCATGTCGCACAGCGTATGGCCACACCCTCAGCACTGGAACTTTGAATGGTCACTAAACAAATGGTTGTAAGTTGAGGACTACCAATACATTGATGGGAAGAAAATAGTTATGTTCTTTGCCTGCTATGAATTGAACTGAACAGTATTCTTACAGCCTTGTGCAATTGCCTTTTTTAGTTTTCGAGGGGCTGGTTTACGTATCATTTTTCTGGGGAGGGAGTCACATATGCTGTATTCTTAATAAATTAAAATCAATTTTAAAGTTTAATGTATTAGCTTTTAAACAAATTACAGTTCTTGCTTGATCTTTAGAGCTTCCTTTGGGATTAATTATTAAAATGCAAATATAAAAAAACTAATAGAATAGTCCTTTTTATTAGTCACTGACAAGAAACAAATGAACAGAAATTCATAACTGTAATGTTGAAATTGTATTTGCCTCTGAAGAGCTACACAATGTCATATTTAATCTCAACACTCACTGCAATTTTATGAAATGCTTGACAAGATAAATCAAAACTCTAATGCTGAGAATAGATGTTGGCAATGTAACTGTCCTGGAGCAGGCCCGGTGCAAAAATTGGTTGTAAACTCTTTTATGCGTTTTGGGGCAAACATTAGCGAAATAATTTTCTTAAAACCATTCTATTCATTATGATTATAATGAATCATAATCTGAAAATTGCTAGTTTATGGGATGTTCCTGATGATAAAAATATAGGATCAGATCCTATGGCTTCAATATCTATCATAGTAGCAACACAAATCATCGTGCAAAATTATAATGCAGAGACCAGTACTTTGCAACTCTAACAGAAGGAAAAATATTGTTGAATTGCAAAGCTGTGGTGGTACAGTAATTTGAATGCATTATTGCAGGCTACAGTATCTCTGCATTCCCACTGCAAAGAATTCAATCCTGACTGGTTTAAGGTTGATTTAGACTTCCATCCTTCCAAGGTCAGTAAAATGAGGACCCAGATTGTTGGGGATAATATGCTGACTCTGTAAATTGTATAGAGGGGATTGTAAAGCACTATGAAGCAGTATATAAGTCCAATGCTATTGCTACTATACAATCAAATGAACAAACATAAACTGTTTTAAAGATTTAGCTTGAAAACTTTGACATCTTATGTGTAAAATGTGCCAATATAAAAAGGGTCCCAAAATTATAATTCTATTTCAAAATCCAAGATCTAATAAAGACAGGGGTGGGTTCCTCCAGGTTCGAACTGGATTGCCCGAATTGGTAGAGTCGCTGGTGACATCACGATGGTGTCATGGATCCGGTTTGGTTGCTGCTGGTCTGTGGGAGCCGCCATCTTTTTGGGGGAATTTTTTCCGAATTTTTTACTGTTTGAAAGTTTTTTCCTTTGTTGCTGCTTGAAAAAGGGCCCCCTTGTCTGGTTTATACTTACCTTTATTCCTTCGCCTGAAGCACAGCTGATCAGGTCCTCAGTTGTATTTCGGGTTGATTATAGTTACTGAGCATGTGCAGAAACAGAATTGCACAAGGGGATGCGTGTGAAACATCGTGATGTGAACTGGTAGCGAAGGTAAGTGGAACCCACCCCTGAATAAAGGGTACTTTATATATTGACTGAATAATTTTTGCACTTGGGCTGTGCAATGTTTTCAACTTAATTTCACAAAGTTGTTCAGTTCCTAGGAAAATAGGCAGCTGCTTTAAAAACTTCAAGAATGACACACTCATGTTCCACACATTTGAAATGGATTCTGATGGTTACACATTTATAATGTGTTTTGAAAATATTTTTGAAATAAAACTGAAAAGAGAAGAAAAGTATTCAACAGCATTGCATAAAGATAAAAGAGTAGACCTCTATTAGTTTATATACCCATTAATGATTGGGATTACAGGGACGACATTTCAATAAACCAAATTAATTCTAAAAAGAAGCCTTAAGTCTTGCAATAGGACAGATGCAAATTCATCCACACAAGAATGAAGAAACTTCAATGGTGCTTGATTCATTTTTCTAGTTCCCTTTACTCATTCTATGTAGAACACAGCTCTGACATGAATAAAGTTAACTTTTAGAATAGAAAGCACAGAAATACACCCCTCTCAAGTAGTACGATTCATAAATAGCAGCCAAATACTGTAAATTTATTGGGGGAAAACGCTTTTTGCAAATTGGATTACAATTGATTTATCAGGTGTGACTTTTTCCTTTAAATTTGGAACAGTGAATTTTAAAGGCCACATTGTTGGCCTGTGGCATTCTATACAGAACTGCAATTTTACAAGATGACATGGAATGTATAAAACCAATCAACATATTAGATGATAATGAACTGTTAAATATTATTCATTTTTATAGATAACTTTACTGCCTAAAAAAGGAGAAGGAACATATAAGTGTTATCACAACATTTTAAAAATACTTTTTTCTTCAGAAAAAGGAGTTAAGAAGTTTTCAGTCAAATATGAATAGATACCGAAAAGTCAGCTATTTTACTCTTAATGCAAAGTTAATAAAAGGCGGAAACACAATCAGCAGCCTAAGGGAATGCAATAAGAAGGGCTTTCTGTTTCATCCAAGATAATATCCCTTTCTAAATTAGACTTAAAGCCTAATTTTCAAAAGCAGAATAATATCCTAGGAATCAGCATGGTGGTCTTTGAGCATGAAAATTAAACTTAGAAAAAATTTAGATTCCAACCATAAAGGAATCTCTATGCCTTCTCCTCAAGGAAGTAAGTGGATCCTTAAATGGTGCTGTACTTTATCCAAAGTTAATTACCATGGTTTTATTCATCACAACTTAGAGCCACTGAAGACTGAGAAAAGCACAATTACCAACTTGCTTAACATTCAACATTTCTTTCTATTTATCTGTAGAACATGGTCAAACCTAAGACATTATCCTCTGTAATCAGTACTATCTGTCCTTCACACAACTTTAGTGTATGTAGATACACTATCACTCCATGATATTCATTTTTTTTTCAGCCAATGTGACAATGGCTTTCATACTAGTTTCCCTAATTCAGGTTTAATTTTTCAGATTCAACTGAATTGCATCTAGTTTGCAGTTGCCTTGCTTATCACCTAACAAACTTAAGAAAAAACAAGCAGCATCAAATCGGTCCCAATTTAACTCATACCTTATACACATCTCTATAATGAACTAGTTCTAAGGTATGCTAAGGTATACCATGATAAGGTAGTATATTATGTTTGAAACCGTATTTGGTTGAGACTGTCCCTCATGTGCAATTTTCATTCTAAGAGAAATCCTTTCTGAAATGTTTCATGCTTCAGTATAACAGAAATGAAATTTTGGGGCATACAGTAGTTCAATGTCCTTTTCTAATCACCCTCAAGTGACATTGAAAGAAGATATGTCTCACAGTAAAAATTTCCCTCCCCTTACAAATAAGTTATATAAAGTTCTGAAATTATCTCCACTTCTGAGGCAGCTTTACAAGAGACTTCTTGGGCTTCTTCCTATACACTTCAAAGCACCTTTTTAGAGCAGTACAGATGTAAGAATAATTTTTACTATAGAAGCTATTTGCATCTTTTTTCTTAAAAGAATCACATTTGAATGATTATAAAAATTATCTATTGTAACAACATAGGTCCAGCTACACTGAAAAAAATTACATCGCTTATTTGAAATACATTTCATTTTAGAAACAGGCTACTAAATAGGTCTATACAAAAACTCTAAAATAATTTTTATAATAAAATAAAGAGTGTGTTAGGAGAACTATTCAAATGAGATTAAATTCTGTTTACTATTGTTGTTTTTCCTATGATTCATATTCTGCAATCACGTGGCTGGTTCACCCCATAACCAGCACACCCGCATCCACACAAACTCTCTCTCGCACACATACAGAGCAGAAAAGAAATTAACAATACACAGTGATCATTAATGCTCTGGGATTTAGTCTCACAGTCTTTCTGATTAGTACAAAGGAAACCAGACTCATCCCCAATTTGAGGAGAAAATCCAGAATATAAAAGCAAGCATACCTCATTAGCTGATATGAAATTATTAAAAAATCCACAATTCTCAGTCCTATTAAAATTTATAAAAGTCAACAGTAAAACGTGCAAGCCAAATCAGGCATCTGTTCTTTTGGCTCCCCTAAATTGGATGATCACCAAGAGTAATGCAAATTTACTTGGGGCCAAAATGGTACCTTTTCTTAGGGATGAGCACAATTCCAAATTTTTAAAATCAAGACAATAGCAGGCAGAAGACAAGCAGTTAGTGGTGCTGCACTGAACTGTTTTTTTCTGCTAGGTGTCGCAGAAAACTGTCCTCACCTTGGCCCCTATGATTTAAAGGCTCACTCTTAAATAGAGCTGGAGGTGGAGGCAAATGAGGGACTGGAGGGACAGGGACTGGAAGATGATGTTGATGATGTGAATGAAGATGCAGATGAGAAAATGGATGGCCAATTGGATGAGGAGGAAGTGTGCTCGCTGGATTCATATTGATTGCTGAAGTAGGGGCAAGCGGATTCGGTGTGTTCACAACAGAAGGTACAGTGGTAGCAGATGACGTTGTGGCAAGTGAGATCTGGGCAGAGGGAGGCACATTAGCAGGACTGGTAACACGGAAGCACTTTTCCTTGTGTGCCTTAAGCATATTAGAGAAACGGAATCGCTGGCCACACACATCACACGGATATGGCTTTTCCCCTGTGTGAGTTCTGCGATGTCTCTTCATATTTGGGCGACTGGTGAAACTTTTGCCACAGATTTCACAAATAAAAGGCTTCTCTCCTGTTAAAAGTTATAAAATGGCACCTTTAATCAAATTCAATTTTCATTAAAAAATTTTTTAAAGCAATTCCTAAATCAAAGACTCATCTATATTGTTGATTTACAATTTCTAAAATCATCCATGGTTGGTTATTTTGGCTGGGGTTCATAATTCATCTCAGATATGTCAAGTTAGAACTCCCAATGCATTGACTTGATTTATACACAAGAATTCTCACTCCTTTCCAACCTCTGGTTCTACAGGCTATACTATTCACTTCCTCATCTTTAACATGTATAGAGATATCTATAGAATTTCTTCCAATCCATCCTTTTTTAAAATACAGTGGTATCTCGTCTTACGAAAGCCTCTTCTAACAAGTTTTTCGAGATATGAACCCGGTGTTTAAGATTTTTTTGCCTTTTCTTCCGAACTATTTTCACCTTACGAACCCAAGCCACTGCTGCTGGGATGCCCCGCCTCCGGACTTCCGTTGCCAGCCGAAGCGCCCGTTCTTGCATTGCTGGGATTTCACTGAGGCTCCCCTCACTGGGATTCCCTTCATTTTTGCCGGTGCTACTTTGAATCCCAGTGAGGGGAGCCTCAGGGAAATCCCAGCAGCGCAAGAACGGGCACTTTGGCTGGCAATGGAAGTCCGGAGAGAGGGATTCCTAGCAGCGCAAGGCAAAAGGGGTGAGTTTTGGGATTGCACGCTTTATTTGCTTTTACATTGATTCCTATGGGAAACATTTTTTCATCTTACAAACTTTTTTACTTACGAACCTCGTCACAGGATGAATTAAGTTTGTAAGACGAGGTACCACTGTATACTTTTAAACCATTTTCCCAATTTCCAATCTCATTTGAAATATCAGCATCAATAACCCTCCCATTATTATTTATTTTATGACTATCCAAATATTCAACCACATTTTTTATATCTTGCTTTGGATTCTTAGAATATAACCCTTTAATCACAATTATTCTTTTGCTTACAACCTTCTATAATCCGATTTTTGTTCTCTATATTTAATGTAATCTTGCTCATAATTTATCAGATTTCACCAGATCTGCAGGAATTTGACACAGTGCATGCTTTTATGCTCTGTCACTTCTAGCCCCAATGTTTCATTTTCTTAATCTCCCACTCCTTTTTTTAAAACTTCATTTTCATTTGGTTCTTTTACATCACTCTCACATATTTCTATCAACACCTCTTCTTAAATCTCCCTAGTGCCTTTCTATTGCTTTCTGCATCCCTTTTATATTTTCTGTTCTGTCTTCTGGCCTGAGACTTTCTCATGCATTGTGTCAAGAGCTTTCTACTTCCAAAGAGACTGTGCAATTTTATTCCCTTAAATTCATTCTCCTTTTGCTTTCTACTGTTGAAATTAAGATGATACAAGAATCTTCTTGTTTAGTTATACTGAAAATAACAATCAAAATGTAGCCTTACCAGTGTGCGTTTTCATGTGTTCATCGAAGTACTGTTTCATATTAAAATCTTTACCACACCATTGACACATAAACTGTTTGTGTCCAATATGGATGCTCATGTGAGAACGAAGTTGGTACTTGTACTGGAACCTTTCATCACAATTCTGCAACACATAATGAGTAACCAGTCTCCTACTTGCAGGCAAGAAAGTTATGATACAGTAGCAGTATATCAAACAGAACAGAGCTAAGTTTATATAAATATATTTGACATTTTATTTTACATTAAAAATTTCAACACTAATATTGCATCATACGAATACTTCTAACAATTATAATATTAAAAATGCAATGGAATCCTATTCAGGATGAGTTGGTTTTGGTAAGAGAATAGTTTCAAAGTGAAACAAATATTTTAGGCAAATTCTAGACAATTATGACTTGTTCAGTCATTTTTTCAGAGATACCTCTTTATTACATTCCTCAATGCCTTCAACAATGGAAGAGCTTCCAATATAACTTGAGAAGTTCCTAAATGGGGAGATATTTGGAGATGTATGTGACTTGAAAGTTGCCCATGATGAACTATAGTCACTGCTAAACATCAAGAACTGACTACATAATTTTAATATCAGAATATTTTATAAAATTTGCCAAAAATCAATTCCATGGGAATCAGGAAAACATGGGTACTGATTTTGGACAGATTTCATAAGGTAGTCCAATTGGGATATTGAGTCCAAGATGTTTCACTATTATGCACTGTTTTGCCAAATTAAAGGTTAGTGACACAAGAGCTTTGATAGTATACAGATTTTATTGCATTACTGTGTTAGAAGCAAATGAATAGGTATGCATGGAAAGAAAAGATAAAAGGCAAAATAGAAAGTGGCTTGAGTAAAGTTTGTTTTGTCTCACTTCTTTGACTGACTGGATAACCAAGATTTAAGCTGTTAGAATTATTTTGATTTGGAAGTTTTAACACAAATGTGCATAGAACTGTGAAAGCGGAGAAACGGCGGCCGAGCATTGCTGATGGACCAGTGCCACCAGAGAAACTGGTGTGGCTGTGACGGTCCGGCAACAGGAAGACCTCGCAAGTCTCAGTATTGATGACAGGGCTGAGATGGAGGAGCGAGGTGGTGGGAGTGAGGTGATTCTTTGAAAAGTTCACTGAGAAGCTGTGCACTTGGAAGTTCCGAACTGTGAACAAGAGGTCCTTGTGTGCATAATGGGGTGATGAATATTGTATGATAAGATCATCGAAATAGCATTGTAGATGCAATGGACGCGCCTACAGATGCACCGCCACTACATCGAGAAGCTTGGTGATGACAGCCAAAGGGAAGAGCTCGATATTGGAAATGAATCCCCCTCCCCAAAGCAAAACCTTAGGAATTTCGTGTATGACGGATGTTTTGGCACATGGAGGTAGGACTCCTTGAGGTCGATAGATGTGAGCCAATCTTGTTGCCTAATACATCCCAAGATGGACCTGAGGGGCTGCAGCTTTAAGTGCTTGTACACTACATACACATTGAACTGCATCAGATTCAGCATGGCTCTCAACCCCGACCCTGAACTCTTGGGAACTAGGAAAAGTATAGAATAGACTCCTAGTCCCTCCTGTCGGGGGGGACGGGACCTTCTCTATGGCCAAACTTTTGAGTAGGTGGTGGATCTCAGCATCCATCTGTGCCCTTTTGTGGCATTGGATGGAGTGAGACACCTGATGAAGTGGCTCGAGGGCCATGATGGTGAGGCAGAATTTGACGGTGTGGAGAGCCAAAGAGTCCATGGTTGTGATTTCCCATTGGGCAACAAAATGTTGCAGTGGGATTGGACTGAAGTAGGAGTGGACTGAAGTGGGAAGTGAGGACTGCCCCCAATGGTATTGAACTTTGTGTTGGGTCGATGAAAAGCCTTATTTTCGGATCCCCAGAGGGGCATCTGGTTTGGGAAACCTGCCTGCCCCTGTCCCTGGTGGCAGATCTGTCCTGGGGTTTGTCAGCCCCTTGAAAATATGATCTTTAGAACTGGGGATTTCCAAAGGAAGAATCTGGACAAAAAGGCTGCTTTCGATAATAAGGGGCAGCATGATGGTCAGCTTACTTATTTACTCTGGGCAGAACCTTTCATTTGTCTCTATCCTCTACTAAGATAGAGTCAAGGGACTTGCCAAATAATTATTTGTTTTAAAGGGAGCTGCCGCTTGGCACAATTTAGGTCTGTTATCTGTTATCCTGCCAATTGCTCACCATTTAGGTCTGTTATCTGTTATCCTGCCAATTGCTCACCATTTAGGTCTGTTATCCTGCCAATTGCTCACCTAAGGGTGACGGTGAGAGGTGACACTCGCTGGTAGAGCTGCCATGCAAATTTTGCAGAGTTAAGAATCTCATCCGTGGAGAACTCTGCCGGAGGCAACAATTTATTTAAATCCTGTTTCAGATGGGATATCAGCGTTCCAAATAGCATCCGAAATTACACGGGAATCCTCCAGCCTCAATCTAGATTGCATCTCCCTTAGCTGCATAATTAAAGTTCTAATGAAGAATTATGCAGCTGTAGCTTCCTGAAAGGACCAAATGGCCACTTGGTGGGCCTTACACAACACAGACTTGGCCTTATGGTCATCAGGCTAAGGCCTTCCGACACATTAGAGGGGAACACAGTTGAGGATACCAGGTTGGCAACAAAAATTGCAACAGCTCTTCCACTTCTTGTCCAAAGCTGTAGAATTTGCGTTTGGACAAAGATAGACCAGAGGCGGCAGAAGGATGATCCAATGCATGCTTGATAGTGTCAATGAATATTTTGGAAGATGGAATGGTCTCTGTTTTTTGTTTAGATTCCGAGAACAAGCTGGCAGCTGGGTCAATACCCACTGAAGGGTCAGATGATCTTGAAGACAGGCCAAGGTTGGCTGTAAATTTGGCCTTGTGGAGAAGCGTTTTAAAAAGTGCCGGTTTAAACAGGCCTATGAATACCGGTTGGTCAGGAATCACATGTTTGTCATTGGAGAATTCCTTGTCCACAATACTGCTCTCACCTTGAAGGGAAACCTCGCTGATGCTGGAAGAATGGTGAGAATAAACCTCCTCCATATGGGACCAGATCTCCTGCAATGGGGCAGGGTTGACTGTGCAGGGTGATTGCTGCTGAAGCGCGACTGCAATGCCCTGTGAGCAGGTATTTGCAATCATATCTTGGATATCTGCTGAAAGGTGTTGCCAGGTATCTTCCCCAAACAGAGGCCTGCTGTGATAGGTGTAAACATAGTAGTGGAAGGCATCTCCAGGGTTAAGGGGCCCAGGGCAAGGCTTACAGAGGCAGTTGGTAAGGAGGAGTACCCCTGTTCCATGATCTAGGATACAATTGGAGACAAGTTCCGTTCAGATGCAGTACCTGTATTTACAGGTTGAGAGAACCATGGCCATCAGAGGAGTCCCCTGGACTGGAGGAGGCAGCAATTGGGAAGGTGGAGAAGCCTGTGAAATCAGCTGAGGTACCTGCTCAGGTGCCAGTGAAAGGGACACTGCTTACTGTTGGGCCTTAGCAAATTGTTTTTCCAAGGCATGAAGTCGTCTTCTGCATCCTTTGGCTGCTGCTGCCCGCTTCTTAGTGCCCTTTGAGGCCTTTTCAGCCCTATCCTTGGAGGAAGTCTGGCTTTTAAAGGTGGCCTTTCTGGGACCACTGGAAGTGGATGCCTCCTGCCTTTTGTCTTTCTTTCCAGCCAAGGGTGAGGCAAAGAGAAGGGCCAGGTGGAGGAAATCTGACTTAGAACACTAAGTCTCCAAGGGCTGCCAGGAGTATTGCCCTGAGTGACTCCAATAAAAATGACCGGGTGGGAAGGTAATTAATCCAACCACTCATATCCAGGACAAACACTCACCCAAGCCACCTATAGAGATAGCGGGGAAGAAGGAAAGGCAATCCAAACAGCTGTGTGGCAAAGAACGCCAGCAAAATGGGGATTGGTAGGCTTGTGGTTTGGTTGTGCCTTTCCAAAATGATCACCAGCATACAGGGAGACAAAAACATGGCTAATGGCGAAACAAAATGGCCACTGCCACTCCCCAGCTTTGAAGAAATCTGCCTGGCAACAGGTAGACACTGAGGCCACTGCCAATCACACAGGCAAAAGGCAACCCTCCCAGTCAAAATTTGAGCCTGCACCCTGCCAAGAAGAAACGAAGACCAACCTGTGTTTCAATGGCACTCAGGACGATAAGCCAGATGCTGTGAATAAACCTTACTGCCTGCATTTACTTCGCTCAAAGAGTAGAGCCCCGGGGGGCAGTGACTCCAGCTGCCCAGCAGTTTGGTGATGGCAGTTCTCGTCAGTGTACCGATGAACCTGCACACCAATAGCAGCAAGAAATTACCTCTTTTCCAATAATGTACTGTTCAAATAAAGGAAAGTCCAAGTAGGACAAAAATCTCAGTCATTGCTCAAGTTGTTATTGAAAAACTTTAAGCATGTCCCTTCTTTGCCAACTGAGTTTGAAAACTGACTCGTCATAGCCAGTGCAGCAGAGAGGAAGTGCTTCAACCTAAAAATAACACAGTCACTTGGCAACTGATCAAAATTCATCCCATACTTGGACTCTCCTTAGCAGTGCACAGGAGAAGAGTAGTACTTTATTTTGATTTAATCCAAATTCCAACCAATTCAAGTTTGTAGTAGTCATTTTGAATATTCTTAGAAATAAATGTAGTATTTTTCAGCTGTTTTGTTGAGGAGGGAGTGGGGTAGGTAGTTAATTAAAAAAATCACTACCAACTAGTTTGGACATTAGAAAAGATTGCTCGTGTTCCTTTATTGAAGTTTAAATATTTGTTATTATTTGAAAGCATTGTGATTGTGCAAGTTCTAAATGTTGATATTTACAGCCAGTCAACCATGCCTGGTGGTCAATCCACACTGACAAGTATCATATACCAAGTCAAATTATTCCACTCTTTATCGTTGCTAGGATTTTTTTTTAGTTGAACTGGGGAGAAAAAAGCCCCCTCCTTGGCAGTATCTGACTGATTAATATGAAATCTCCTCAAAAAGATAAGCAAATGAAAATTGTGCTTTTAAAAGTTTTTAAAAAGTGTATTTATGACAGATTAGATAGATAGATGGATGAATAAATGGATAGGACAGGACAGGATAGACAGACAGAATTGTCTGAAGGATGTGAAAGTAATGGAAAAGGAAGGAGTTATTAGTAAAACATTTATTAGACATAAATAATCAAAAGACAATGTCAATTCATATGAGAAAAATGACTAAGTATCTCAGTTTTACATCCCATGTCTCACACTTGGCAGGACTATAATTTTGACTATAACAAAATTATAACAAAATTTTGTCTATTTTGTCTACACCTTTTGAATTGAACTGTTCTATTCACAGCTTGAAATGTTTTTTTAAAAAATTATGCACACCAGTATTGACTATTCCATTCTCTAATTCTATAGTTAAGCCTTTATATTTGAAACTGTTTATTCAACCTATCTACTGCACTCTGTGCAATGTTGATAGTTAATATTTATTGTACAATAGCTTCTCATGGATTCACAAATATAACAGCAATGACAACTATAGTCAATCAACTATAATGTCTTTCTTATTTAAACAATTTATATAACTGCCCATCATACAGCAATGATTCTAAGAAGCACAGAGAATATTAAACGCAAACCAGCAATGTAATATACAAAATCAACTTTCCAAGTACTAATCCAAAGTAATAATATAACATATACCTGGGGTCTACATATGATACAATTTTCAATCAGCATAAATAAAACCAAATCAATGCATCAACAGGGCTGCTTTAACCTTCTGCCCCAAATCTTTAATGCCTTGTGAAAGGCCAACTGAGTTGAAGCTTTCTGGATCTTGTGGGGAAAGGTGCTTCAGGGGCAAAGGGTGGCAAAAGAGAAGATACGATTTCCTAATAAATCAGAACCCTAATGGTTCTAGTTTAATATTTTGAGCCTTTGAAGACAGGCCACCTCAAGATACAGACTTTAGAAGGGCGTTTTAGCTCTATTTTACTGCCTAATAAAAGGACCTGGAAAAATAGTGTGTCCCTCTTTTACACCAAGAAAATCCAGGTATGACAATCCTGAATTTCTTACTCAATGCCTCTTCTATTTTGAGACTTAGTTTACAATTGCTGAGTATTAAGACCATCTTTATATTCCTCTACACCAAGGATATCAAATTTGCGGCCTGTGGCCCAGATGCATCACACACTTGCCAGGCCCATGTTTTAGCAAAGGGAGGAAAGGCACAATATAATCACGTGATGCTGCAGTGATGACATGAGTTTCACATTGCTGCTCAGCACAACTTTCCCTGTCAAGCCCAGTATCCCCTCTAAGAGCAAAGAAAATATGGGCAAATAGAGATTCATACCCGCCCCATGCTCAGGAGGCCCTCAAGGTTGCTAGACAAGTTATAAAGTATTGGAGAGTCCCCCCACCATTCTTGTTCCATGGTGGCCTGTACTGGATGGAGTCTATCATAGTGGTGAGTATAGAATTCTTCATTCTTAAATTCACTGCACATTGATTCTGATAAGAGCTCACAGGATCGGGTCTGTACAGGGATCTCAAATAAAATGGTATACAAGATAGGGCATGGAGTTCTACTATTCTTTCCCATAAACTTTCAGATTCCTGGTAGCCCTTCCAGTGAATCAGATATTTCAAATGTATCCTCCTGCATCCAGAATACATTTATTTAGTACTCATTTTCTGTTTGCCAGCACACAATAAAAGCACATTTAAAATATGTTAATAAAACCCACTGAAACAAAACCTTCCAAAAATTCCAAAAAAATAAATAAAATAAAGGTGTCAGGCCTTCTAATGTTGGTGTGGCGAGCTGATGGTTCCCACCCCCAACTTCTGTATCGGCTCGACAAAAGGGGGTGGTGGTGAATGACTGATTTTTCAGAAGCAATCTTGGCCCAGTGACAAATAAGAATGGATAAATACATAGTCTTACTGTATGATGCCTTACTGTATGATGGATTAGGTTGAATGGATTAGGTTGAATGTGTATGATTGTATAGTTAGGGATTTTACTGTTATTAATGTTTTTTAAATTGATTAAATTTTCTACTATTGGATTTGTAATGTATTGTATCACTGTTAAGTTGTGAGCTGCCACGAGTCTTCGGAGAGGGGCGGCATACAAATCTAATAAACTAAACTAAAACTAACTAACTAGTCCTTGCCATTTGCTCTTAGCTTTGATATTAAAGATCAGAATAGCCAAACATAATTTAAGTACTCCCTCCATGTCCAGCAGTTCTATTTTTACAGTAGACTTGTAATATCTTTTCCTAAAGAGAACATGTTTGCTTCACTATTGAGAAACAGTCGTCTATAATAATTTCTTTACAGAAATGTAAAGAATCCGTGTAAAAGTCTCTCTGGAGGCGAGCCATTTGACCACAACACATGCATCCTGTTGCTCTTGAACTCTAATCCAATCAATCTGTAGCCTGCCTTTCTATATCCAATCTTCCAGGATGGTCTAGTCTCTAAGGAAAACCAAGGTTGCTTGGCCTCAGAACTACAGAAGGCACAGCTGAGCATAGAAAATCATTTTTTTGTGATAACACATGTGCTGTGCTGTTCTATAAACAGGGAATAAAGATGATATAAAAACTGAAATAGGAAAAAATTGTGACCACCTGATCCAATGAAATGAGAAATTTGACATTTTGAAGGTGCTCCAATAGAAAACTATTTTATTGCAAACAATACTTCATTGAAATGTTAATTTTTCTCACCTGTGAGAAGCAATATGAATTAGAGTGGAAATGATAGGAAATTCAAATCTAAATAATAAATAAATTCCCTCCTCCTCAATGAAGGAGGAGAAAGGAGCAGAACGAGAAGCGGCTATTGCCACATGAATGTATGTGCTTACGCTCCAAGAGAGGAAAGTTCTGGATAAGCAGTGGCTAATAACGATAACACTCAAACCCTAAACTACTGCTATACCAATTTAATTTAGGTCTTTTCTTTAGGAATTGTGGCAAAAGTCTTTTGCCTTCTACAAAGCTAAGGATGAATTTTCTACAAAAAAAAAATTCAAAGTCCAGAAAACATTTGGAATGTCTTTCATATTTCTAGGTGGCTGCCATGATAATATGAAGTGTACTGGGTCTCTTTTTATTTGTTCTGTAGAGAACTGGCAACTCAAGTAATCCAGCTGGGGGAAATAAAACACACATTTTTACAACTTTAAAAAAGCTACATTTGCAAAGTCTTTTAAATCTTTTAAATGTTAAATCCACGCAAAGATGTATTTTCTTAAAATAAATATGTCACTAAACATACTAAGGCATACTTACCCGAGACATTAGACATTTCACTCATGTATGTGGAGATGGTCACACTGAAATTAACTAATTTGAACAACATTCCTATGTATTTAGATTTGCCATACCTGGTATCTCAGCAAATTTTCGTGTCAATCTTTTATTCTGCTTAAATTATATGCATCTCTCAAATCCAATTTTGTGAAAATGGGTCTTTTGAAGGAAGTCTAGTAGGTCTGAAATAAGAGGTAGTGTACACTACCCAGGAGATCACACCCAGGAGGTTTTGGACATATGGAATGAACATCCCTGGAGATTTTTTCTTCTTCTCTGACATAAAAGGTATGTCTTTCTGTTGGCTGCCTGGGCCCTTTTTAATAGCTAAAAGGCTCTCCTGGTGGATTCCTGAGAGGGGAGCCTATCTTTTCCCAAAGATAAGGCTTTTGGACAGGTGGGGCACTTGCTTATAACATGGGCTGCAATTCCACAGGTGACACATTGACAGAGGTACCTATTTTTGTGATGCTAAATCTAGACTTTGTATTCTAGGGTTACACAGTAGAAGCATAAACTTCAGTATCTCATTCTCTATTGAGGACATGCATCTCTTTATTACTTCTATTTGAATTATTTGACACTGGTATCTGAGAAGGTCATTGGGGTGGAGCAGGAGTGAAAAATCTTGCATTTTCTCCATGCCTCAAGTCTTCCAATCACCTTCTATTAACATTCAGTATTGGAACAGTACTTTCAAATTCTCTGCAGATCTCTCAATTTGTTATTGCTACCTTACTTGAATAATCAAATGCAACTTTAACTGTGTACGATGTTCTGGTAACTATGCAGTAATACGAACATTGCTTTCGATGAAGAACACAGCTTATTTGGCTGTTCCATCTTTCAAAAGATTCAGAACAAACATTGGAACAATTTGTAGGAAATGCTGTTGGTTGACATTTCATAAACAACTCAAATTAAGTCATAAAAGTAAAAAATCTAATCTTGGTCTCCTTCAAACTTCTCCAGAAATTTCTTTGAGAGCAAAGAAATACTGGCTGGGATGCAGATTGCTGAACTGCCCAAACAAATCCTGTCTGAACTACTGCATTAACTGTATGAAGATATTTTGCAGGTTTATTTTTATTTCCACTTTCTGTTATTGTTCTATCATGCTTGAGCAAAATTGATGTACTGTAGTTTCATTTTAAAAAAAATAATGACTTCATAATTAGAAAGCAGTGAGGCTTTCAAAACTGATGTCAGTCCTGCTATGTAGGCCAGGTCAGGAAATAAAACTCCAAAAGGACTGTTTTATTGTTATGAAGTATAATAACACAATCTTGAAAACCTAAAATAGATTGTCTCCCTCCCTCGGCTTATATCAAGAGAATCAAAGTATCACAAATCTTGAGTTTCTTCCTACTTTATCTTCTTTTTCACAGATAAGCTGGTGTTTATCTAATGGTTATTGAATATCTTTTTCAAACTCATCTCTATATGAGTAAAGATCCCCCTCACATATATGTGGTAGCCATTCCCGAATCTAGGGAGCGGTGCTAATCTCTGCTTCAAAACTGAAGAGCCAGCACTGTTGGAAAACATCTCCGTGGTCATGTGGCTGGCATGACTAAATGTCAAAGACTCAAGGAACGCTGTTACTTTCCCATCAAAGGTGGTTCCTATTTTTCTATTTGCACTTTTTACATGCAGAAAATGGGACAAATAACGGGAGCTCAACCTGTTACACAGCACTAGGGATTTGATTGGATGAACTGCCAACTTTTCGATTGACAAGCTCAGTGCCTTAGCCAGAGCCATGACGTCCTTGTCTACAGGCAAGCAAAAATAATCAGAAGCAAGTCATTCCACAACTGGGGGCCAGTGCAACTTATCATAAACACACAAAACTGCCTGTGCCTTCTAAATAAGTTGCAGCTCATATGTAGATTGCATTAGAATTAATTCAATCAAGAAGTGAAAAAAGCATTTCCTGGATACCTTTCTGCAAATATTTCCCTGATTCAATCAAGAGGGACTAGGACCATGTAAACAGGCTGCTGGCCTGAAATAAGGGCAAATAATATCACATTCTACCACCCTTATCATTACAAGATAATTTTCAAAAAAAAAAAAAAGGCTCTTACCCATTTTTGATCAGATTTACAGGTAGTTCTCAACTTACAGCCATTTATTTGGTGACCGTCTGAGGTTACAACCGCACTGAAAAAAGTGACTTATAACTGTTCTTCACACTTACGACTGTTGCAACATTCCCATTGTCACATGATCAAAATTCAGACCCTTGGCAATTGGACGTATTTATGGCAACTGTCATGTCCTGGGCAGGGTATGTGTGTGTGTCATGTGATTCATCTTCTGTGATCTTCTGTGATCTTCTGACAAGCAAAGTCAATGGGGAAGCCAGACTCATTTAAAAACCATGCTATTAACTTAACAACTGCAGTAATTCACTTAACAATTGTGGCAAATAGGCGTTGATTGCTTACCTGAATGCCTCTTCTCGTATGCTAAGCGGGTACAGCAGTCATGCGGGTTGCTCGCTGTCCAATCCACATAGGACCGAGCCCGTCTTGCTAGATCTGCCCCTTCCCCAGAATTCGTGAATCCGTAGACTTAGGCTCGAAAAGTGGTAGCTTGAATAGTGCTCTACTCTCATAGATAATAAAGGAAGGAATAAAGGCACAAGCATAGTCAGAAAGACATAGGGAGGGAAGTGACTGCTGTACCCGCTTAGCGTACAAGAAGAGGCATTCAGGTAAGAAATCAACGCCTATTCTCTCTGCTGGAGGAGTGGATCCAGCAATCACGTGGGACATACCCAACAGATGTGTCCCTAGGGAGGGATTAGTTGGCTATCATGAGAGATAATGGATTGGAGGGCTCTCCTGCCGAAGGCAGCATCCGCTGAAGCGTAAGAGTCAATTTTATAGTGCCTTATAAAAGAATTGGGAGAGGCCCATGTGGCCGCCTTGATAACTTCCTCCAAAGGTGCTTGAGTTGCCCAGGCTGCTGATGTGGCTGCACTTCTTGTAGAATGTGCCGTGATGCCTTGTGGGACATTGAGGGATGGTGACTCGTAAGCTTTGGAGATTGTCCCTCGAATCCAATGGCCTAATACAGTGCATGAGACTTTGGACCCCAGAGACCAGGGGTGGAAAGCTACGAATAGGGCTTCTGACCTATGAAAGGTCCTAGCACGTTGGAGATAAATTTGCAGAGCTCTAGTAAGGTCCAAAGTGTGCCATCTGACAGAGAGATGGTGGTTTTGGTTAAAGCCGAAAGAAGGCATTACAATGTCCTGGGATCTGTGAAACATGGAGCTGACCTTTGGTAGAAAGGTGGGGTCCAATCGAAGGACTACTTTGTCCGGATGAAATTGGCATAAATCCTGGCAAATAGAGAGCGCCGCCAGCTCAGAAATGCATCTGCCGGAGGTGATTGCCACCAGGAATGCTACCTTGTAGACAGGCGTCTGAAGGAGGCAGAATTTAGCGGTTCGTATGGAGTTTGGGTAAGAGAATGTAGAACTCCAGGTAAGTCCCAGGATGGATATCTGTGAACAGTGGGAGGCCTGAGGTTCGAGATGCCTCTTAACAGTTTTTGTATTTCAGGGAAACTACGAAGCGGTTGTCTTTGGGGTTCTGCCAGGACTGAGGATAAGGCTGCTAGGTGTCGCCAGATAGTGTTGGCTGAGAGACCTAGGTGGAAGCCTTTCATGAGAAAGGAAACGATTCTGTGAGTGGGACTACACAAGGGAGAGAGGCCTTCCTGGGAACACCACTGGTGAAATTTGGACCAGGTATGGTCGTAGATCCTGTTGGTAGATATTCTTCTAGACTTTAGGATCACTTCCACGGTGTCTGGATCATAACCTCGAAGGTCTAGGTCGCACTGGATAAGAGCCAAGGGGTGAGGTGGAACCATTCCGCATCTGGATGGTGAGAGACCCCCTGCTGCAACATATCTTCCAAAGTGGGGAGTCGCCAGGGGGCCTGGACAGATAGCCGCTGGAGGTCCGCGAACCAAGGTCATCGAGGCCAGTGAGGGGCTATCAGTATTACCTGGGCCTGCTTGAGGAGGATCTTGTGGATCACGTCTGGGAGGATTGGAATTGGTGGGAAGGCGTATAGGAGGCCTGGAGGACAAGGGGTTCTGAATGCGTTGGTTGCTTCTGCTCCCGGGGATGGGAATCTGGAACAGAACCGAGGGAGCTGAGCGTTGGTCGCGAACAGGTCTAGCGATGGGTGACCGAATCTGAGGCAGATCTGCTGGAATAAGTCTGGATTGAGACTCCACTCCCCTGGATCCAGCATCGATCAGGAGAGCCAGTCCGCCTGCACATTGAGGATTCCCGATATGTGGTTGGCCGACAGAGAGTGCAAGTGTCTCTCTGCCCAAAAGCCCAGCTTCAGAGCTTCCTGCATCAGGGCCTTGGACTGATTGCCTCCTTGTCTGCAGATGTGGCTCTTCGTAGCCATATTATCTGTTAGGATTAGGACATGTCGGTTGAGAATTTGTGGTTTGAACGTCTTGAGGGCTAACGACACTGCTCTCAGTTCCAGCCAATTGACCACATGCCTTGGGCTATCAGGCCCGGAGCATGGGCTCCCCAGACCAGGATACTGGCATCCGTGGTGGTGGTAAACTGGTTTGGAATCCTGAAAAGGGATCCTTTGCCCAAAGCAGAGGAAGTCCACCACGAGAGGGATCTCAGGACGATGGAAGGGATCAGAATGGAGCGTGCTGAGTTGCTGGTTCCTGATCTCTGGAATGGCAATAAAAGCCACTGAAGTTCCCTAGCATGGAGGCGTGCCCAGGGAATGATACCAATACAGGACACCATCTTTTCTAGTAGGGAAGATAGCGTGGAAATGGAGACCTTTCTTTGGGATCTGACTTGAATGATAAGCTCTTTGATACTAATCTTCCTTTCAGGAGAAAAGAAACCTGAGATAGGTTGGAATCTATGACTGCCCCGAGGTGCTGAAGGGAGGTGGAAGGATGAAACTGATTTTTTAAAAAGTTAATGGAGAAACCATGCTCCTGTAGGAGAGACATGGATAACTGAAGATCTGTACGGGTGCCCTCTTTGGAGGGACCATGAACTAAAATGTCATCCAAATAGCACAAAATATGAATGAGGGTAGCCCGGATATGACCTGCCAGGGCGCCCAGGAGCTTAGTAAAGACTCAAGGGGCTGAGGACAGACCGAAGGGCATGGCCCTGTACTGAGAGTGTTTGCCCTGAAAGGGAAAGCGGAGAAATTGTCTGTGGCCTTTTAAAATGGGAATGTGGAGATAGGCCTCCGTAAGGTCTAAGGAGGACATGAAGTCCCCAGAGTGAATAGATGCCAGGATAGAGGAATGCATCTTAAACTTTCTGTATTTGATATACTGGTTTAATCTTTTAAGATCCAGAATGGATCTCCATCCTCCAGAGGTCTTAGGGACCATAAAGATGATGGAATAGAAACCAAGTCCTCTTTGCGAGGAAGGAACTGGCTGAATAGCCCTAATGGAGAGGAGATGATGGATCGCTTCCTCCATTCGGAGATGGGAGGAAGGGGATCTAGGAGAAGGGCACTAAATGAAATGTTTGGGGGGAATGGAGATAAACTCTGTAGGCTGAGAAGGAAGTCGGGGATCTTAATGCGGGTTTGACTACGAGGATGGGGCTGCGCATTGATGGCCTTGAATTTGGCATCAATGGCTTGATATAAGGTAGAAAACATAGATTGCAGTTCAGGAGGAAGGTTAGTAATAGAAGCAGAAAACTTAGAGGGAACCCTGTTGGCCCTGGAAGATTCAGGTTCTGAATGGCCCTAATTCAAATGGTCTGGTATCTCTAAACCTAAGACCCATAAGTTAGGTTTGGGTCATCCAGAGACAAGACAGGTACACCTGAGGAAGGCAGCTCAAAGGAGTCTGGGGGTTCAGGTGAACTAACATGCACTTGGGCCTGCACTCTTAAGTGTTTAGCTGATTGTTCATGAATTTTTTGGAGTGCTTTATCTCTTCTCTTTTCAGCTCTGGTGGGCCTAGCCACTGGAGGAGCTGTGAAAGAGGAGGACGAGACCTGGGGGATGGTTTGAATCTCATCACCAGTAGGCCTGGGGTCCTGATTGTTTCTGGAAGAAGTGCCTCTCTTGGGAATAGCAGAAGCCATGGCCTGAACAATTTACAGGGACAAGGTCTGGAGCCAAAAATTTGGAAGAAGCAATAGGCTGAGCCTAGGCCCAGGAGCATCTGCCCTCAAAGACAAGCCTGGATCAATCCAGACTTCGTGCCAGTGAGACCAGAAGGGCTAGGCCTCAATGATTAAGCAACCAAAGCACACTGGTTGAGAGGCCTAGCACGGGAGTAAAAGCCTGAGACTCTCACAGCCTAGTCTGGGCCACACAGCAGACTTTATGGTGCCAGATGGCCTGTGCGTGGGCGGGCCGTTGGTGCCTGTGTTACTGGACACTGAGGGCCTTCGCATCAAGAAAACTCAATAGTTTAAAACTAAGTCTGGGGGACAGAACAAGTGCCCTTGTAAAGCGTCCTACTCCGCAGGAGGTGAAAAATAAATATAGCCAAGTAATAAAAAACCTCCCAGCCAGGTAGATTTAGCAGAAGAAATATGGCCAACTGAAACGATAAGGCACGGCAATTACGCAATTAACTGGAAGCCTTATCGCTGCTTCTCCGCTCGGAGACGAGCCCAAGAGGGCTGGCTGGAAGCTGAATTGGTTCAAGGTCGAGGAAAGGACTAATTATCTTTTTTTTGCTGAATTTTGGTAGAAGAAGGGAAGGTGTTTGTTTCGAGAGGAGCTGAGCCACCACACATCCTGCCGGTAGGAGGACCGAGCGAATTCTGGGGAAGGGGCGGATCCAGCAGTCTTTTTAAAGACAGCTCGGTTTTATGCGGATTGGACAGCGAGCAACCCACGTGACTGCTGGACCCGCTCCTATAGTATGGAGAAAAGGTTGTAAAATGGGGCAAAACTCAATAACAACTGTTTTGCTTAACAATGGAAATGTTAAGGTCAATTGAAATTGAATACTTTATTTGGCTAACTGTGATTAGATACACAAGGAATTTGTTTCCAGTACGGAAATTCTCAGTGTACATGCAAAGCAACAGAATCATCATCATCATCAAAGGAGGGACTTAGACGGCTAATAAGAAGGATAAAGAATAATGCTACATCGATATTACATGGATAAATATACATAGACATTACACAGCACTGTGAGAATGGTGTTCAGCAGTGTGATGGCAAGAGGGAAAACTAGTTCTTTTGGCATGCAATTCCCTGTAGGCTGTCTGGAGTGGAAGAATTCAAAGAGTTTATATACAGGATATGAGGGTCTAGGGTCCTTCTTCTGACCCATATAATATACAGGTCTTCCATGGAAGGCAGGCTGGTTGCAGTTATTCTTTCTATAATTTTAGCTAGTCATTGGAATCTATACCAAATGAAATAGTTATAGAACCACATAAAAGAGACAATAATTCCTCTGTAAAACGGTATCAAGAGCTCCTGTGACAGTCTGAACTTTCTGACTTGGTGCAGGAAGAACATTCTTCACTGTGTCTTTATAATGATGATTCTCATGTTAAGTGTCCATTTCAAGCCCTGGGGGATCATAAAATTCCCAAATCTGAAGGACTCTACTGCTGATACAGTGCTATTCAATATGGTGAGGTGGTAAAACAGAAGGCCTCCTCCAAAAATTAATTCTCATCTCTACACTTTTAAGTGTATTCAGCTCCAGATTATTATGGCTCACTACAGGGACAGCTCTTCAACCTCCTGTCTATAAGCAGACTCATCACTGTCTCCAATGAGACCAATGACTGTTGAATAGTCCACATACAGTATTTCAGAACAAAGGGTTCCCCTGAGATGCAGTCATTGGTATAGAGAGAAAAGAACAATGGAGAGAGCTTATTAGCCTGAGGGGAGCTTATGGTCATTGTTTGGGTACTGGATGAAATTTTTCCTAGCCTCAGTTGCTTCCTGATACAAAAACAATTGTGGTCATAAATCAAGGATTACCTGCATTCTTTGCTTTTTTCCATCAATGTTCTGTCATTTCATTACACCTGAATTCCTCTGAAAATTAGAGAATTCTCTATGGTATAGAAAGCCTGCTTAGGTGTGATCTGATTTAAGGACACAATTGTTCTTATATTGCAAATGGTGACTAATGACCCTAAGCCCCTTCTGAAACCCAGCTAGCTTAGGGCAGACTGATCAAATTATCCCTACCTCTCTGTGGTGGATTACAGCCCCCAAAATATCAAAGACAAAGTGGAAATTATCTATCCATGGCAAGATCAATATAAGGCTCAATATGTGACACTTTTTGGTCTGTGTTTTGGCATAGAGGTATTTGGTAGCCACTTCAATAGCCCCCGAGCCTGCATCTGAAATCAGCACATTAAAGTCCACATAGGTTCCTGGAATTATATTGCCAACCCAGCTATGAATTCCAATAGGAGCATAAATACAATTCCCTCTAATCCCTACTGTCCAACTTGCAGGAAGCAGAAATTCGTAACTGGGTACAACAGAACAGTGCACCTGAAAGCCATCAGACTTTTCAGATGACAATGACTACACCACTACTTTAACCCTGGGATACCCTTGGTAGCCAGCTAGGTTTTCGTAATTGAAAAACCATCTAGCCTTTTCATCCACAATTAAGCTTTCAAGGAGGAGAGTTTTATTATAAACTAGTGTTATCCATTAAGTAGCAACAGTTAAAAACCAGGGCATTTGAATTTTCATTACCAGATCTTGCGGTACAGCATAAGAATCTATCAAGATTGGTACCAAATACCAAGGCTCTTGTCCTTGGAAGTAGCTATAAGGAGCATGGACATGATGTTGGAGAAATCATCCAGAAGCCAGTAAAAGGAGAGTACATGCAGAAGTAAATGATGAATCCAGAGAGCCTAGATGTCCACCCTCAAAATGGTGAGCCTCCGGTGAACTATCTCGGAGTTGCCATTTGAGGGGGAAGGCATATAGGAATAATGAAAAACAGTAGATTCACAGCGTAGGAGGTTGACAATGAAGAAGCAGCTGGACAAGCAGCTGGAGACCAAGCTGGCAGCAGAAGAACTAAGCCCAACAAAAAGATTCCAGGCCTCTCAGGCCTCTAGATTAGTACAACAGCCATGTGGGTGGGGTAGGCACATGCAGGGGCTATGGTTAAATAAATAAACAGTTATTGCTGCCTTTGTTTTGGATGCTATGTGCTGATGTTTCCCCGTCTGCCAGAATTAAAAGCGATTAATCAAACCTTTTATTTCTGTTTCTTGGTTTTGAGAATCGGAACAGTGATGCTAGGAATATTACAAAGTAATATTTCTCTCCTGATTCACAGAGGGTAAGATGGAAAGAAGTAAAAACATTGGCAGACAAATAAAGGAGAATATTGGTAGCTGAGGGCTGAAATGAGGAGTCCTTGGTGCTCTCTGAGCTTGCTTGTTGTTTATATTCCAGTGGCTTGCCCTGTCAGTGCTCGTGGGGGTGGCCTTAGAAATTCTTTGGTTGAACCCAAACAAAGAATTTGTAAAAAAGCCACTAGAATATAAACTGACAAAAAATTGCACTTTTACTAGCACTGATGATGTTACCTAGTTTAGGTAATGAAAGGTCTGAAAGAAAACAAGCAAGTTCAGAGAGCACTAAGGTCCGTTCAAACCTTTAGGATTCTGTTACTATAACACAAGGTTCGACAAACCCAGGCGCCTGGTCGCCAGTGGCGCCTAGAAAATGTTGTCTGGCGCCTAGAAAATGTTGCCTGCTGTACTGTATGTCAGCGTTTCCCAACCGGTGTGCCGCCTGGGCAGGGCGCTGCGGTGCCTCTGACCTCTCCGCTCCTGCCCGATGCCGCGGTTTCTGGCGCTCTCCTGCTGGGTCCCAAAGAAGGCAGGCAGGAAGGAGAGCTCCATTCTTCGCGCCTTTTTCCCGCCTTCCTTCTTTGGGGCCCAGCAGGAGAGTGCCAGAAACCGCGGCATCGAGCAGGAACCGGGAGGTCGGAGGCACCGGCACGGCAGCGCCCGCCCAGCTGAAGGTTCCCTGTCGTCATCGGCAAGTGTCCTTTGGGGCCCGGCGGGAGGGCACTGGCGGTGGGAGCGGGGGGGGGGGGGGGGCGCGGCTGCAGCGGCACAGGCAGTCGCGGGGAGATGGCGGGGGGAGCGGGGGGCGGCTAAAGCGGCCCCGGGCACCGTTCCCTGTACGCTTTTCCAGGGGCGCGCAGGGAGCCGCGGCCACCCGCCCGCCTACCGGATTTCCCTCCGCGCGGCTGGGGAGGTGGATTCGCCGCCCCCGCCAGCCCGATCTCCCTCCAGTGGCTGGTGACGTAGTTCTACCGCCCTCGCCAGCCTGATCTCCCTCCGTGGGGGGGTGGGGGGCGACGAACCGACGACCGGGGGCTGTCCGTCCGTGTTGGGTGGTGCAGGGCAGGCACAGGCAGCCCCAGGGGAGAACAAGGGAGGGAGAGAAAGGAAAGAGAGAGTAAGGGAGGGAGAGAAAATTGAATGAAGGAGGGAGAGAAAGAAAGAGTAAGAAGCAGAAAGGATAGAGAAAAAGGAAGAGAAAGGGAGGGGGAGAAAGGAAAGAGGGAGGAAGGGGGGGAGAGAAAATTGAATGCAGGAGGGAGAGAAAGAAAGAGTAAGAAGTAGAAAGGATAGAGATAAAGGAAGAGAAAGAGGGGGAGAAAGGAAAGAGGGAGGGAGGCGGGAGAGAAAATTGAATGAAGGAGGGAGAGAAAGAAAGAAAGAATAAGAAGTAGAAAGGATAGAGAAAAAGGAAGAGAAAGGGAGGGAGAGAAAGGAAAGAGGGAGGAAGGGGGGGAGAGAAAATTGAATGAAGGAGGGAGAGAAAGAAAGAGTAAGAAGTAGAAAGGATAGAGAAAAAGGAAGAGAAAGGGAGGGAGAGAAAGGAAAGAGAGAGAAAGGGAGAGAAAGGGAGGGAGAGAAAATTGAATGAAGGAGGGAGAGAAAGAAAGAGTAAGAAGTAGAAAGGATAGAGAAAAAGGAAGAGAAAGGGAGGGGGAGAAAGGAAAGAGGGAGGAAGGGGGAGAGAAAGAAGATATGAAGGAGGGAGAAAAAGAAAGAGAGATAGGAAGGAAAGAGGGAGAGAAAGGAATGAGAGAGAAAGGGAGGGAGAGAAAGGGAATGAAAGAGGGAGAAGGGGTGAGAGATAGAAAGGATAGACAGAAAGGGAGAGAAAGGAAAGAGAGAAAGGGAGGGAGAGGAAGGAAAGAGATGAGAGAGGAAGGAGGAGACAGAAAGAGAGGAAGGAAGGAAGAGAGAGAAAGAGGGAGGGAGAGAGAAATAGAGCGAAAGGGAGGAAGAGAGATTTTTTTTGTCCAAACTTTTTTTAGCGCCCCCCCCCATGTTCCCCAGGATTTTGAAAATATGAAAAATGTGCCGCGGCTCCAAAAAGGTTGGGAAACACTGCTGTATGTGTATACAGTATATTTTTCCCGCCTTGTGTTTACGCCCAGAAATGGTACATCTTGGCTTCCGTAGCTCCGCCCATCAACCTCGGAGCGAGCTGCTTTCCCAGCGTCCCCTGCGCTTGCGTGCGTCTCTCCCTCCCCCCCTTGCCTCCATTCCGCCTCCTACTCGAACCCCTTCACTCCCCCCCACCGCACACAGACGCTCCGATCTTGGCCGCTCACCCGCCTTCGGAGAGAAGCGGAAGCCCCTCCCCTCCCGGCGTGAGGTTTTGTTCATTCCTCCTCCGGCCGCGTGCGCGGTGACTTCCGACCAGTAACCCCTCCTCCCCCCTCCCCCGCGTCCCCGGCCCGGTCTCCCTTTCCTTCTTCTCTGTTTCGGTTTCTGACTAACGGTCTCCCCTCGGATCCCGACGGGAGTACAGCAGAGCCGGCTCGGCGGAGCCAGGCCTGCGCCGGTGGGGAGGGGGTGAAAGCGATGTCAGGTGGAGACTCGGCAAAAAACCAAGTTTGCTTAAAAAAAATTCTGGCTCCTAAATTTTTTGGCTGGCTCCTAGATTCTGAACAACTTTGTCGACCCCTGCTATAACATATCCCAATAAATATAGTTCTAGTTTTTCAGTGGAGTCAGTTTCCTAACCTGGTTTACTTCATATATCTGACAGTGATCTAAACTGATTTCCACCGTGTCTTCCACTACCCAATAAATCTTCATCTGGCTGCAATGCAGCACAACAATATCTTTGGTTTCTTTTCAAGCATTGATAAATATTATAATTTTGATCATCGATATATATATATAATCTATTTTGCCATAGAGTTAACAAGACACCATGAGACAAAAACTATTTTTCTGCAGTGGAGCGTAAGCATGTTATTATCCTTATTTGTATGCTGGTCATTGTAGAAACAGAATGTTAGGTAAGAGATAACTTTGATCTGTAGCACAAATTTTATTGTTCATGTCTGTTCAATTTTAACATATCTATAATTTTATGCTTGTTTTTTTACAATTATACAATTCATAATTGAGCAGAACTCATACCTCACATCGGAAAGGCTTCTCTCCTGAATGCTGTAGTGAATGAACCTTTAACGACATACTGC
Source organism: Erythrolamprus reginae (assembly GCF_031021105.1). NCBI lineage: Eukaryota > Metazoa > Chordata > Lepidosauria > Squamata > Dipsadidae > Erythrolamprus > Erythrolamprus reginae. Next base: position 114,240,981 of record NC_091963.1, read on the forward strand.
GTTTGAAAGATTTTCCACAGGTTTCACATGTAAATGGCATGTCCTTAGTATGTGCTGAAATATCAGTCAATTAAGTAAGTCAGTCATAACTAGTTTAAGTCTAAGTGGTTTCAAGAGGTATACTCTAAGCATAAATAAGATTGGATCCAGTTGACTTTTTATTTTATTTAGTATTTATTAGGGTGTCATTCAATTAGAATGGTTCCTGTGGTTGTAATTAAATTATAATATAAACAAAAGGACTTGAAATAGCAATTAATACTCAGGAAATAAAAATGTTATTTACTGTGCCTTATAATATAGAAATCTGCTTGGTACACAGTAAAAATAATTTGACTATAAATTATGGTAGGCATGTACACAGATAACTACATAATTAAACTCTGTGTAATAATATGACTATAGTGCCCTGTTTCATTAACTCCCTTTCTCAATATCCCACATACGTTCAAAGATAAATTTTTAGTTTTCTTACCAAGCCAAAATTATTTCAACCAAGTAAGAATAATTTAATAGTTCAGTTCACCCTTAAAAGAAGTTCAACTTGTCATGGAAATGTTCTTCCTATATCACTTAAATCTATGGATAGGTATTTTACAGTGAAGGTATCCCACATTTTACCAATATTATAAACTTCAATTCTTCCAAATATAGATTTCAGTTTCAAAGGCAAGAGGAATTGTATAAATTCTCTAACTCCAGTGCTTGCACTCAGGAAGATGCACATCAAAGTACAGAAGTTTAATTATAAAACTAGTAATAAATGTCACTTAACTAAACACCAAATCTCTGTATTACAAATAAACTAATGTGCCATTTCACTCTCTAATTGCATCTAAAACAGATTTCCCACATTATAACATGATAATGTTTTACATTGGACAGACTGAGATGCCAAAATCTCCCCTTTTACTTGAAAGGCTATCTATGGCTTTCTCTATCCTTTCCAGTAATGACTAATGGAGAATAAGAAGGGCATAGTTACAAAGAGGTGTTTTAAAAAATAACTAACCTATTTGTAAACAAGGAGCTACTTAAATGCTACATGGACAGTTGACTGAACATCAGAATCATAAACCTGAAAGAAGCACTATGCTATGCAAAAACAGACAGCAAAAACTCACCAACCATGTGCTTTCGCACGTGAGCCATGGTGTAGAACTTCTTTTCACATATTTCACAGGAGAATTTTTTCTCTGCATATCCATGGACAATCTTGATATGTTCATGGAGGGACCAAAGTTTCTTGAATGACTTATTACAGGAAACACACTGAATAGGGTGGACAGGACAAAGAAGAATAATTTAAACAAAGCTCACTTCAGATGGTACCAGGAAGCTGTAATCAAATGAAATGAACACACACAAGGAAAAGGCTGCAGCTGTATGTACACTGTGACAAGTATTAAAAGGCCACTCAGTTCATTCTGTCACTGAAACCACAGATTTAACTGAGTACCGTATTCATGTGCTTATATCGCCACCTGCTGCTTCCTCAAGAGCAGATCACCAGCAACGTGCAGGCTTCTACCAGGCCTTCATAGACACAAAATACATTAATGGAATGAGCAGTGATGTGGAAGAAGAATATTGACTGAATTCAGTGAGATAGCCTTCCAGCTTTGAAAATGATATTTGATATCAAAAAATAGCTCATTTGTATTTTTAACATGAATTGCAGGATTACAGTAAATTACTCAAAATGAAACAATTATTTTTCTTATTTGGAGTATAGAAAGTTAGACTATGGATAGGAAATAAGAGAAAATGGTTATACATTTCCTTTCAACCGAAATCATGACAGATCATATTTAAACAAAGTAATGTGATTTTGTATTAACTGATTTAAGTTGGAAAGGATACTTTCTAATTAATTTTTATCTTGTTTAAGATAAGATAGTAAAGCAAAGCAAAATAAAAATATACACAATTTATATCATTATTCAGTGCAAGTAGTCATTAATACCTCTTACCATAACCCTAGCAGACCAGTTATACGAGAAAGTAATGCTCTCTCTGTCCCCAAATTTAAATTCTGTGCCAAGAAACCAGAACATTATCAATTATTTAGAATGTGTGAAACATAGAGGAGTAAGTTAGCAAAATATAATTTTAAGCAACACATTTAGCGAAAAAAGATAAGATCCATAATTTTTTTTAAAGTTAGTCTAAAGCACTTTAAAGGTAATAAAACTACTACAAAATACAGATTAGAATTAACTGACTGAAAATAATTCGTTCTTATTTTCCATTCAAATTGGAAGACAAAAGTAAGTGGATTCTAGTTCTTAGGGTATAACAGCATAAGAATTCTGGGCCAGAGGATTGCTGAAGCTGGCACAAGGAATAACAATAAGTGGACAGAGCAGTAGCAGGAGGATCATCTGTGTCTTACTCCTCTGGGTTCACACATATATGAGAAATATAACATCCAGCTTACAGAAGAGACAGTTTAAATCAGAACCTGGGATCCCAGCAATTACAATGAGCACACTGAAGGAAGCAAGGAAGCAAATGCAAACCAATCACATAATTAAGACTGGACATTTCATAGCTAGTAAGTGAAAGATAAATATCAGACCCACAGAAGGAATGTTTAAAGGTTACTCTATATTTTTTATGTCTTATTTGAAATAATTCTTTTAAAAAGTCAAAATCGATTAGAAAAGGTTTAAATGCTACCATATTGATATACTCAGGCAAAGTGTCTATAGTTGAAAATAAACATCTTGGTGATTCATTTATTAAACAACACTAATGCTAACCATATACATAAGGATTCTTAATTTGTATTTGTCCAAAGACTCTTGGATTTGCTTATTCTGCGTCATTTCCAGGACCAAGAATCTTAGGAGGAATAAGCTATAGGACCACCTTGCTAATTAGTTAACCTACTAACTTGAATTCAACCTCCAGTTCTATGGGGAATTAACTAAAATATGCTTTTTAAACAAGTGAACTTTTGTTAGGGAACTGTTCCCCACCACTTTGCTTTATCAGTTCCCTTATAATCTCTGTATACAATACCTAGTTTGTAGGTATTTATCTAATTATACTGTATTCAGTTTCATTCCAAGAACTAATCTGAATAAATTACATGCATGCAAACATGCAGTGTATTTTATTTATTAGTTTCCCAATATTTAGAATTACCTGTGTATAATTCACAACTAGTATCTTTTATCGAAACATGGAACCTAAACCCACTTTTTTCTTGCTGTCTGATTGATCTGCTATAACTGCTGTTTCCCATCTCCCATTAGCGATCATAAAGTCCATAGTTTGACTTCATCATGATTATAAGGGTAAATTAACCTCCCCCCCATCTATTCCAGACAGCTGGAGGCAGAAGAAACATTTTCTTGTAACAATTCTTGTGAAGATCACAAACTTTATGTTGGTAATAGAAACAACAACAATCTCTGATAAAATGGACAAATAGGTAGGCTAAAATACTGTTTTTAAAATTGTGACAATATGAATAGTTTTGAGCTTGTTTATTCTGGTGGAATGCTTTATTTCTTATTCATCCAGCTGTACCCATTCAGGCAGTTCCAAAAGGATTCTGAGGAATTAATAGTCCCCAAATATAGGTCACTTATTTCTAAATAATTATTTCAAAATCTAACAACAATCCATAGCACTGTAAATAGCAAATGGATATTTGATACATTTACTGAAAAGTACAATAGGCTGTTTAATTTACATGAGTGTCTCATTGTCATATATTTCCTAAACAATTAATAGCTAAATAAGATTTAGACAATTTCATTATTACAAATTAGTTGTGCATGCTGTCAAATCTTGTTTACATATGCAAGTCTATATATCTTGCATAATGGTTAATTTTTTTAAACTAATGTGTCTTTACCTTCCATTTAATACTAAGCAATGTACAATATATATATATGTAGGTTTAGAACCCGATGTTCCATTTCTCTTGCAAGATTGTGCAGAGAACTCTTATAGCCAGGCATAATTCCCTCTCCTCCCCACATCCGTTCAAGTCCATTTCCTTAACTATGCAAGAGGAAATGTTGATCAAAGTAGAAAAGTTTGGGAACTTGTCCTCCTCAAAGGATTTCCCGCCTTGCAAAGTGTCCAGGGGACAGCAGAAGGTAGGGAAATCTGCCAAACCAGTGAGAAAAACCTACCTGAATGTTTTTTTCACAGTCTGTTTGCTGGTGAAGGGAGAGCTCACTTTCTAGAACAAATTTCTTCCCACACTTGTCGCAGATCTGCATGCGCCTATGAGTGACGTTCATGTGCTTCTCCAGATACCAGCGTGTGTTAAACACTCTGGGGCACTTCTCACAAGTCAAAGTCTCCTTTTCTTCACACTTTGATTTCTGCACAGGTGCCTTGGGCTCCTTTGCAGCTTTCTTCTTACGCTTGGGAGGCTCAATGCTCTTTCTACGGCCCCTTGTAGTTCTGGAAGTAGGAGAAGATGTGGTGGCTGCAGTAGATGCAGCTCTCCTTGTCCTCCTTTGTGCAACACTATCATTTTCCTCTCTTTGCTCTTTTTTCTTCTGCCTCTCATTTTCCTCATCATCATTACTGTCTTCAGTGGCCTCTTCCTCCCCACTGTCACCCTCCTCTTCCTCACTACTGGTCTTAAGAACAGCAGTTTCTTTGGATTGGGAAGGGACCCCTTTCTCCCCTTTTGATACATTTAATGTTTGGTTGTTAAGGTTTACCTCTACTATTATCTGCTCCCTTTTGTAAGTCACTTCATCTTCTTCCTCGTCCTCCTCCTGCAAGTCGTCAGAGTTCTCCCTGTCTTCTTTCACGGCTCGGGCCTCTCCTACTGTTCTGTCCTCCCTGAAATATGGCTGCTCCTCTCTGTCATGAAGATGTGGCTTACTTGCTTTTGGGTCCACCAGTACAGAATAAGGACTCCCAGACTCTCTTTTGTATACCTTAGTGGACAAATCAAGTTCCTGGCTGGCATCATGATAGAAAGTGGGTGGTACTTGACCCCTGTCCTCCTGTGCCATCCCTGCTACATGTGTGGTGCAATTTTTAGCCATCTGCTGGCAAGAGCTGGCTGTTTCATTCATGGGGGCTCTCGATTCATTGAGCACCTTATATTCCAGAATATCAATGAAGTAACTCCTGTGGAACAAGATGGATATCGGGAAATAGCTAACTCATGACTGTTTTTGGGGAGCAGAGCAGGAAAGCACGTGTAGGTCATGGAACTCTGGTTGTATTGTACGAAGACATCGACAACAGTTCACAGGAAGAAAGCTGTCATTCAACAGATGAAAAAATTGTCTAGAAAAAAAGGAGAAAACGAAGTTAGTGGCTTAAGCATAGCTGGAATAAGTTATTCTTGGAAAAATCTATTGCTTAATATAAATGATGTACAGGATTTACTCCAACAGTTATTAACTATTTTTATTAATAACAGGCTAATCATTTTATTATCTACAGGATAAAAATGGGGAAATATATACTATTATCTGAATTTTAGAGCAATAGAAGGTGCTACATCTAGTTAAAAAGAACTGGATTTATTGTTAAAAGATGGTGCAAAATAGTTTCTTCTACTATTCTCTTACAAGGTAGCTCTTGCAGTTATGTAAGATTATTGATGTAATTAAATGTTTGGAGTGATAAAGCACTGAACCTTGCATATAACGAACATTTATAATTTCAATTTTCAAAAAAATCTAGGTTTGTAACTACATTTGTATCTTGTATTTTTATCTTGAAATATGATGATTGTTCCTAATGAAATGGGAATCTCTGAGATTCTATGTTGTCAATAAACCTAGTATCATTTGGGTATCTACTTCTCACGTCTTTCTCATCACTTGCTACCTAATTCTTTTCACCAGAGGTATCAGGAATTAATAGAGGAAATCCAATTTCATCTTTTCTTTTTCAGAAGTGAAAAATGGATTAGTAGATTTCTCATTTGGATAAAGACAATAAATACATTCTATTTCTTTCTTCTTTTTGTTAACCCACAACATTTTGGAAAAGCCACATTTTCCCAAATTCTAAAAAAGCCACGACAAGACAAGCAATCTTTACCTCAGGAGATAGGCTGTTCCTGAGAAAAAGCATAATATATAACCCATGCATAAAGACTTGACGCAAGAGAGTGACTTGCTCAATATTTTTTTCAGGTAGGGAACATATCTGGGTCAGCTATCTATGCAGATCATATATTTTTCTGTTAATTTTTTCATGATTTTTGCTGTTATTTCTATCTAATAATCTCCGCCACATTTTTATAGCCAGAGGACGAGAAAATGAGCAAGATAAAGTTTTACAAGTGAACATATAATTTAACTCTGTTGGGTAAGTCTCCTAGATCCACTCTTTGATTGAAGGGCATATAAATTGACAAATAAAAGTTCTGTTCCAAATTTGAAAGGCTTGACCTTGGCTGTTTCAATGGAACAAAATTCAAAATATTTCCAATTTCTGCCATACTGAATAATAGGAGTAGCAAGTCTCTTGTTTTTTATCCTGAAATCACAAATATTGTACTGTAGTGTAGTCCATTCAAAAATATTTCCTCCCATTCAATAGACAGAAAATTTGATGAAAAGATGACTTTAAAAAGTAGCTTTTGCTTCTTAATTAATAACCAAAAGAAAAAAAGAGCAAAACACAAGATAATATTGACAATGATACACATATTGTCAAAAATAATAAAATAAAATAAACAGTACTCTAACAAAAAAGCCAAAAAGTATAGCAGAGTAAAAAATGCTGGTAGAGATCCCACAAAGTTTTGATTTGAATTCAGAAATACCAAGTGTCCAAATTTTGAATGGAAAGCATATCATTTGCGATAGAATTAAAGGTTATACACAATACAAAAATTTTAAATAAAAGGGAAAATATTTGTAACATGAATGGAAACATTTATCGCTAGATAACCATCTACAGTTTTATACAAATATTGGAAAAGAAATATGTATTAACACCTATAATGTCACAGCTGACAGATTTTTTTAAAATAAGTTTTTATTTTATTTTTCTCCACAAACTTCATTTTTATAACAACACACAATATGCCTTAAAATATATCAATGACATACATATACATTTTCAATTTTTTATAAACCAATATCTTATTTTGCATCCATTTTCAACTCCTATTCTTCAGTCGATCCCTACACTCCCCTCCCTCAACCTTCATCTCCTCTTCCTACTTTCTTACTCCTTTTCTCCCCTCCATTCATCACCTCTCTACTAACTCTTATCTTCTGCTTCTTTCCACTCACTGACAAAATTTATGTTTACATATCCACAGCAGATATTGGGAGAATAATAAAAGATCCAGCAATGTATTGGCTAATCATTTAAAATAAGGAGAGCTAGGGTAATCCTTCCAATAGGAAATCTATAAAACAATGAATATAAATTATAAATTTTTACAATTTTATTCAGTTACCGTATTTTTCAGAGTATAAGGTGCACCTTAGTTTTTGGGGAGGAAAATAGGGAAAAGAATCTGCTTATCAGATATTCATCTGGCTGGCATCCTTAGTCTGGTCAGTTTCAGCACATTATTTAATCCCCTGGTTAGGGCTTTTAAAAAAAAACTTATTTAGAGAGAGTAACAATGAAAGAGCTTGCAAGCCAGCAAGAGCTGGGAACATTATTAGAACCTGGTTAAGGCAGGAAAGAAAAATTCTGAGCAAGTAGAGCAATTAAAAAAAATGCAAAGACTTAGGGCTTGGAAAACATTCTTTGCAGAGAGTGACAGTGAAAGAGCTTGCAAGCGGATAAAAGCTGGGAACATCATTAACACCTGGTTAGGGCTGGAAAGAAACATTTGGAGCAAGTTAGAGCAATGAAAACCCCCCTGTAAAGACAGAGCTTGGGAAACATTCTTAGCCGAGAGAAATAATGAGAGCCTGCAAGCGATGAGAGCTGGGAACCTCATTAGCACCTGGTTTGGGCTGGAAAGAAACTTACTTGGAGCAAGTTACAGTAATCCCTCGCTACTTCGCAGTTCATCTTTTGCAGATTTGCTACTTCACCGGTTTTTAAAGGGGGCTTAAATCCATTAAATCCATTGAAAATTTTAAATCCATTGAAAATTTATAAAACTTTTCTACAGTACTACTGTACTCTATTAAAGAAACTGGTAGGATATTACATGTAGTTCCAGCTGAGAAACATTATAGAATGACTGTTTAATGCAAAGGGTGGGTTTTAAAAGTCCAAATACTTGTTAAATACATAAAAAAATATCTTTCCTCTACTTCACAGAAATTCATTTTTCACGGGTGGTCTTGGAATGCATCCCCCGTGAAAAACGAGGGATTACTGTAGTAGAAAAAAACTCTGCAAAGACTTAGAGCTTGGAAAACATTCTTATCAGAGACTAACAATGAAAGAACCTGCAAGGTAAGAGCTGGGAAGATTGTTAGTACCTAGTTAGGGCTGGGGGAAAAAAGCTTCAAAAAAAGCTGCATTCAGAGTGTAAGACGCACCTGAATTTTCAGTCTCTTTTAGGGAGGAAAAGGGTGCGTCTTATACTCCGAAAAATATGGTGTATAATAATATACTGTATATAATGTTATAATGTCAAATCAGAATTAATATTATTATTTTTTATTAGACTTGTATGCAGCTCTTCTCCGAAAATTGATGCCAATATGTAAAAATTGAGTTACTTATCCATTTAATTTATATCAATTTTGTATTTGTACCAAATGCATTATATTCCAAAGGATATAACGCAGTTACTAATATGTAATATTATTTATTATATATTATTAATATGTAATAAATAACATATCTTAGATATTGATACCCCTTTGGGGAAAGTGAACACTGCATCAATACGGGGATAATATTAAGATCACATGAAGCAGTACTGCTTTATGCTACACCGATAAGGCCATATTTCTAATACTGCATCACGTTTTGGTCATAACAATACAAAAAAAGATGTTGAGATTTCAGAGGGTCAACTCACTGACTGCTGTCTCCGCCCTCTCTGGAGAATCTAAGAAGAACGCAGAAAAGAGTAACAAAAATGATTAGGAGTTTGGCTAAACTGTACAATGAACATTTGCAGAACTGGGAATATTTAGTCTAAAAACAAAGAGAAGGATTAGGAGTGACATGACAGCAGGCTCCCAATATTTGAGAGACTATCACTGAAAGGAAGGGATCAACCTATTCTCCAAAACTCCTGAAGACAAGACAAGAAATAATGGATGGGAGATTAACAAAGACATCCAATTTAGAGTTAAGAAGAAATTGCCTGCCTCGGACAACAAATAATCAGTGGAATATCTTGCCTTCAGATATTAAGGTTTTTAAAAAAGAGATTGGACAGCCATTTCTTTGGGATTATTTGAGACTTCCTGCCAAGATCCTTCCAATTCTGTTATTTTGTATTCTGTAAAATGAACATTATTCCAACATTAATTTAAATTTTGATAGGTTTATATAATGCTCTTTGAAGTTTTCAGAAAATAAATTATTTGTTTAAAAATAGTTACAGTGAGGAAAAAAAGTATTTAGTCAGACACCAATTGTGCAAGTTCTCCCACTTAAAAAAATGAGAGAGGCCTGTAATTGACATCATAGATAGACCTCAACCATGAGAGACAACATGAGAAAACACATCCAGAAAATCACATTGTCTCATTTTTAACGAATTTCTTTGCAAATTATGGTGGAAAATAAGTATTTGGTCACCTACAAACAAGCAAGATTTCTGGTTCTAACAGACCTGTAACTTCTTCTTTAAGAGGTTCCTCTGTCGTCCACTCATTACCTGTAGTAATGGCACCTGCTTGAATTTGTTATCAGTATAAGACACCTGTCCAGAACCTCAAACTGTCACACTCCAAACTCCACTATGGTGAAGACTAAAGAGCTGTCGAAGGACACCAGAAACAAAATTGTAGCCCTGCACCAGGCTGGGAAGACTGAATCTGCAATAGGCAAACAGCTTGGTGTGAAGAAATCAATACTGGGAGCAATAATTAGAAAATGGAAGACATATAAGACCACTGATAATCTCCCTTGATCTGGGGCTACACGCAAGATCTCATCCCGTGGGGTCAAAATGATCACAAGAACGGTGAGCAAAAATTCCAGACCCACATGGGGGAACCTAGTAAATGACCTGCAGAGAGCTGGGACCAACGTAACAATGGCTACCATCAATAACACACTACGCCGCCAGGGACTCAAGATTCTGCAGTACAAGACCTGTCTCCCTGCTTAAGCCAGTACATGTCCGGGGCCACCTGAAGTTTTCTAGAGCGCATTTGGATGATTCAGAAGAGTATTGGGAGAATGCCATATGGTCAGATGAAACCAAGTAGAACTGTTTGGTAGAAACACAACTCGTCATGTTTGGAGGAGGAAGAATGCTGAGTTGCATCCAAAGAACACCATACCTATTGTGAAGCATGGGGGTGGCAACATCATGTTTTGGGGCGGTTTCTCTGCAAAGGGACCAGGACGAATAAATGGGGCCATGTATTGTGAGATTTTGAGTGCAAACCACCTTCCATCAGCAAGGGCACTGAAGATGAAACGTGGCTGGATCTTTTAGCATGACAATGATCCCAAATACACCGCCAGGGCAACGAAGGACTGGCTTTGTAAGAAGCACTTTAAGGTCCTGGAGTGGCCTAGCCAGTCTCCAGATCTCAATCTTATAAAAAAACCTTTGGAGGGAGTTGAAAGTCCGTGTTGCCCAGCGACAGCCCCAAAGCATCACTGCTCTTGAGGAGATCTGCATGGAGGAATGGGCCAACATACCAGCAAGTGTGTGCCAACCTTGTGAGGACTTACAGAAAATGTTTGACCTCTGTCATTGCCAACAAAGAATATATAACTGTGTCTGTTAGTATATGGGTTTTTTTAAATCTTTAAATATTTTAATTAATTGAATTATTTATGATTTGTTTTACACTTGTTGTGAGCCGCCCCGAGTCTTCGGAGAGGGGCGGCATACAAATCCAAACAATAATAATAATAATAATAATAATAATAATAATAATAACAACAACAAAGTATTGAGATGAACTTTTGTTATTGACCAAATACTTATTTTCCACCATAATTTGGAAATAAATTCATTAAAAATCAGACAATGTGATTTTCTGGATGTATTTTCTCATGTTGTCTCTCATGGTTGAGGTCTACCTATGATGTCAATTACAGGCCTCTCCCCCCCACCACTATATTTGATTCCTAGAACATCTTTACAGAAAGTACAATTATTGTATTTTTTGGAGTATAAGATATACCAGAGTATAAGACGTATTTTAGTTTTGGGGGAGGAAAACAAGGAAAAAAGGCCTCTGCTCCTAGCAATTTGCCAAACAGCAAACAGATGATATACACTGTTTTCTGTCTATTTCTGTGCATGTGTGCCTGACTCATAGAAATAGCAAAGAATTGCAGAAATGAACATTAAGGCAGTATATTAATCTCAGAAAGTTTTCTTAAAGGTAATCACACTAACTCCTCCCAATTATTTAAATAGATCTACTCCAAACATGACTAAGTGATGGCTTAACTGCCTTATCTTAATACTAAAGCTGCATTATGTTAATATTAAAACAGGACACTGTTATATTTCAGATCATTGTTATATTTTAGATTATACTTTTGCAGATCTTAAAAATTGATGTGGCTTTTTGGAAGTATTCCCTGCTTTTTAAAAGAATATATGAGCATCTTCCGATCAAACATTTATTTTAAAAAGCTTCTTCATTTTGTTAAGTTAATAATAAAGCAGTCTTTAAAAAATAAGTCTAATAATTTGAACATTTGATAGGCATTCATAGTTATTGACTTATCTCCTTGCATCAAAAAAACAAACAGCCAGTTTCAGTACAGTCTGATTCCCATACAGAGGCAATTTGCTTCTGTACAGATTTAGTTTCACTTTCATTTTAGTAGGTGGGCTTGCCAGCAACTTCAATCAATGGGGATGGGGTGGAGGGCCCACCCCACCCCAGTGGCTTGTGCTAAGCAGGCTCTGCTGCGGTTTGCTGCAAGGAGGTAAATTGCTGGCAGGAAGACCAAAGAATGGGATGGCTGGGCGGGGTTACGTTTGGTCTATAACATGAACCGAACCTGTCACCCTCTTTTGGGGGGGTAAAAAGGGACATCTTATACTCCGAAAAATGCAGTATCAGTTAATCAGGATTTGTTTTTATAAATTTTTACAAACCTATACCATTATGCTTATCTTCTAGTATTAAATACTGGAAGCAAATAATTGGGTTTTTGACTGGGCAATTCTGGAAAATATATACAGCAGCTTTCATTTGAAAGACAGGATTATGATCAAAATATGCGAACGTTTGGTATCTCTGGAAACAATTATGTTAGTCAGGAAGTTATGGAATGGAATGTCTGATTTTTAAAAAAAAATTGACCCTTTTCTCATACCAAACTGACTTTATGAGAAAACCCCAAAATTGGATAGAAGCAGGGATACTGATTTTGGATTCACTTGTTATGAACAATGAATTTTAACATATTCCATATTAAGAGATAAATATCATTTCTCAAATATAACTTCCTGGCTACTGGTCCCAAATTTTGTCTTAATGCTGTTTGTCCAGTACACACATTTTGTGTTTGACAACTTGCCCACAACAAATAGCTCAACAAGTAGACTTTGTTCAAAAACTTAGCAGTTAGTAGGCAAAATACTTTTTCTTACTTTAAAACATGTTTTGAGTGTACTCATACCTGTTTATACATGTATTTTAAATAATACAAGTTTATGGTATACTGTATTAGCAATTCAACCAGCCGTTGAGGAAAAGGGAGATTGTTTTATCTGATGTGCTCTTTCTTGTGGGGGTGGATATAGCATCCAGGAATGGGTTGACCTCGTCTTCCAAGCTGATTGGATTGAGTCTGCCAGAGCTATTGAGGACAAGCCTCTGTTGCTATCACTTCCAGCTTCTGACTGACAGATGAAAGACAGACTGACATGCCAATGGTCAATGAAGTAAAGTCCTCCTCCAACATATCACCGACCAGACTGCCAACAGGGTGGGACTGTATGCTATATCCACCCCCATGAGAAGGAGCATATCAGGTAAACCAACACCTCTTCTCCATAATCGTGGATATAGCATTCAAGAATGGGACATACCAAAGCTGGTTGTCCTTTCAGGAGGGTTGTGGTCTGGTCCAGCCACTCCTGGTACTCATGGACTTTTTGAAGCACCCATCTGCCAAAGGCCACATCTGCAGATGTGTAGATGTCTCATTTATAATGTCTAATAAATGGAGACGGGGAGGACCAGGTGGCTGCATGGTAGACCTCTTCGATGGAAGCTTGAGTGGCCCCTGCCATCAAGGTGGCTGCACTGCATGTAGAATGAGCAGTAATCCCCTTGGGTAAATGAAGCTCCTGCAGTTCTTAGGCCTTTGCAATGGTAGACAGCAACCATCTAGCCACAGTTGAGGGTGACATCCTGTTGCTTAATGTGACGGGCTGGAATGCATTAAATAAGGACTTTGTCTTCCTCATAGATGCAGTTCAAATGAGGTATATGCAGAGAGCCCTCCTCATGTCCAAGGTGTGCCACTGTTTTTCTAAGGGATGGATTGGTTCTAGGCAAACGTTAGGTAGAATCAGCTCTTCTGCCCTGTGGAACCAAGAGTTCACTTTGGGGATGAAGGAGGAATCCAAATGCAAAACCACCCTGTCCTTATGAAATACTGTACACACATATCTTTCCTTACTGACCGAATGGCCAGCTTGGCCACAAAGAACGCCAACTTACAGGTAAGGTAGCACAGGCTGGGCCGACTAAGTTTTGTACGGAGCCACAGTGAGTGAATTTAAGACTTTGGACAGGTCTCAGGTACAGTACCTGGGTACTACCAGAGGACAGAGGTTGTTGGCTCCCCGGAGAAATCTACAAGCCACAGGATGTAAAAGGAGGGATTTCAGCCATCCATAAGCCAATACAGAAGACAAAGCCACTACCTTCCTCCTAATAATGTTAGACGAGAGTCCTCTGTCCAGTCCATCCTGGAGGAACTCCAGGATTTGGGCCATAGAAGTGGCTGTTGGGATAATGTCTGCCTTGGTGCACCACCTGCAAAAGGCTCCCTAGGTGGCATCATAGATGTGGGAAGTGGAGGGATGTCTGGAAGCCTGGGTTATCCTAAGTACCCTGGAGAAATTGTCCTGATGCAGAACGCCCTGCTTAAGCACCAGGTGATCAACTGGAACAATTGTGGGTCTGGGTGGACCAGAGCCCCCTGGCTGAGGGAGATTTGAGTTCTGAGGGATCCTCCAAGATCATGTCACCAAGAAGTTTACCTGGTCTGCAAATGAAAGCCTCCTGGGCCAATGGGGAACTACAACATCCGTCTTCTCTGCCAGGATCTTCCTGATCATACAGGGAATGAATGGCAGGGGTGGAAATGCATACAGCAGCCCTGGAGGCCATGGGCTGCAGAGGGCATTAGTTCCTTCTGCTTCCTAAGTCGCAAACCTGGCGAAAAACTTTGGTAATTGGGCATTAGCAAGGATAGCAAACAGATCCACTTCTGAGAGGCTGAATAGGTACATTATCTCCTGAAAATTGAATGGATTTAGGCGCCACTCCACGTGGTCTAGTGATATTCTGCTGAGAATGTTTGACATCCCGGAGGGTACAGATTTTCAGGGAATTTTATGTGTTTTGCAGGACATATTTTCATATTGCTTGTGTGAATACAGAGATTGTACTGCTTAATTTATGTTAGAAGCAAATTTGCTTGGATTCAAATTATGGATGCTTTATTTGCTTCTTTACACTGAATGCAATTAAATGTAGCTTAAGATGTTAAGATGTCGCTGTATACACTGTACAGTGAGAGATTAGAAATTGGACTCAAATTCAATCATGTTTACTGGGTAACTTTCCCAGTAACAGTCACTTTCCCTGAGCCCTATCTACTTCATAGAATTATTTTTGTGGACTGCAAAATTGAAGGATAAAATAATATACATAGCATATTTAGCTACCGTATTTATTATTATTATTAAAAATTATTATTATTATTTAAAAATTATTATTTTTAAAATTTAAGGATTTACCTGGAAAGTAAGGAAGAGGATAGAAATAAAGGTGAAGTAACAGACAGTGAGTTGACCACACACATCCTGCTGACGACTGAAGAAAAAAGTGGGAAGACTGACCGAATTTGAGCTTTTATAACATGGGCTCAGTCCTGATTGGTTGACGGACGGAGGTCAACCCACTGACTGTGGACTACAGAATGAAAGAAATGAAATGAATGGGAAATACATTTTTTAAAATTTTAAAACACAACTTTTCCTCCTATGTATATTGATATTGTTATAATTAATTTAAGATTTGATATGTATGGTTATCTTTTCTTTCCTTCCTGGGATATAAAGAGAAGTAAATTTGGAAATTTCTTTTATTAAGGGCAGTTACGATAAGATGAGGGTTTTCAAAAAGTAAGAATGAATGTAAGAATATAAGAAATGGATTGTAGCACGACGGCACAGTTTTGGCAGACAAACAGCAAATAGCCACGAGAAATTGAGAGAGCTAAAGGCACTTTGAATTCAAATCAGGGCGAAGGAGAATATCTGAAATCCTGATGATAGGATTTGAAAAGGAGGTAGCACAAGATGAATGATATGTACCAGAATAACTTGGATAAATAATTAGGAAATTTGGATTAAGAATTTGACATTTGGTATTATATTGTATTGTATTCTAATTTGAGGTATGTGAATTTGAATCTCTGTAAGGTGTGAAAAAACAATAAAAATGTATACCTAAGAACAACAACAACAGAGTTGGAAGGGATCTTGGAGGTCTTCCAGTCCAATCTCCTGCTTGGACAGGAGACTCTACACTACTTCAAACAAATGGTTATCCAACATCTTCTTAAAAACTTCCAGTGTTGGAGCATTCACAACTTCTAGAGGAAAGTCGTTCCACTGATCAATTGTTCTAATTGTCAGGGATTTTTTCCTTAATTTTAAGTTGCTTCTCTCCTTGATTAGTTTCCCCCCATTGCTTCTTGTTCTACCCTCAGGCGCTTTGAAGAATATTCTGACTCCCGCTTCTTTCTGGCAACCCCTGAGATATTGGAACATTGCTATCATGTTTCCTTCTTTTCATTAAACTAGACATACCCAGTTCCTGTGAACGTTCTTCATATGTTTTAGCCTCGAGTCCCCTAATCATCTTTGTTGCTCTTCTCTGCACTCTAGAGTCTCAACATCCTTTTTACATTGTGGTGACCAAAACTGAATGCAGCATTCCAAATGTGGCCTTACCAAGGCAAAATATAGTGATATTGATTCTATCCTTCTGTTAATGCATCCTAAAACTGTATTGGCTTTTTTGGCAGTTGCTGCACATTGCTGGCTCATATTTAAATAGCTGTCCACCAGGACTCCAAGATCCCTCTCAGTTACTACTATTGAGCAAAGTACCACATATACTGTACGTGCGCACTTTGTTTTTGTTACCTAAATGTAGAAACCTACTTTTTTCACCATTGAATTTAATTTTGTTTGATAGTGCCCAATGTTCAAGTCTGTCAAGATTATTCTGTATCTTGTGTCTATCTTCTGAAGAATTGGCTATTCCTGCCAGTTTTGTGTCTTCTGCAAATTTAATGAGTTCCCCATCTATCCCTTTGTCCAAGTCATTGATGAAGATATTGAGGACTGGGCCTAAAACAGAGGCTTAGGGTACTCCACTGTATACTTCCCTCCATGTAGATGCCTTTTGACTCCATTTTTCCGGATATAAATGGACATTCAAAATACACGAAGTACTCTATTCTATCTCTAACAATCTTTAAATTGTGTTTGGTTCTATCAACTTTATTTCCTTAAACTGCAATCCAATTTTCTGCACATTAATAAAGTTTAACCTGTTTTTAAATTTTCTTAGATTTACATTATTTTTTCTTTTGAGATGTCCTAGCCAGCATCCATAACACTTTCTCATGAAAGATGTATCTGTGAGGCATATTAAACTCACTGCAGTACAATACATAAATTATGCCTACAGTATGCCAGTTCAAATAATTTTAAATTTATGTTAACTTGATCTCTTTCAGCCAGTTGCCATCACTCATTCCAAGCAAAAAACCATAGCTTTTGATTTGATATACATTATTATGAATGTATGGATTATGAATGCAGTTTGGAAAAAAATGAATTCAATGTACTTATTTATAATAAAAAATAACTGTAACTATTTTATAATTGTTTTCATTACCTTGAATTAATATTTTTTCCTGACAGAGCTGTATAATCAATTATATTTTTTTAGGCTGAAAGACCCAATTAAGTAATTTTCTTACAAATCAAATTAGCTTTTTTAAATCCCAGAATTCCAATCCTCAAAATGGCAATCATAGTGAGAATCACAGGCTTGAACAACAAGCCCCTTTTCTTTTGTTGTATGTTAAAAAAATATCTTCGTTGTGATTTTTCCTCTCATTAGTCACAGAACCATAGCATTTTGCAGAACATAGTGTGAAGTACAGTATCCTATTGCATTGACAGCTAACCTTTTTTGGACTGAATGCCCAAAGTGTGCACATACCCAACCCCCCCAAAATGCAATGTGCGTGCAGGCCCCCCCACTTGCACCCCGCTCATTCAAGCACCCCACCTCCCGCACATTCCCCCCCACATTCACATATGGGATTTTTACATGTCCCTACTTTTATGGATGCACCCTGCACATGCCCTGACCCCATGCTTGCGTATGCTCTCCTCACATGCACCTGTGGCCCTTGCACACATCCCTAACATGCACGACAGAGACCCAACAACCAAATGGCCAGCAGGAGTTATATGCGCAGGTTCGGTGGAGCTGAACTGGGGCAAAGGCACATGTGCCCACAGAGAAGGTGTTTTGTGCCACCAGTGGCACGCGTACCATGGGACTAAACAATGTCGTTTGGCGGGACCCAGGGGAAGAGCCTTCTCTGTGGCGGCCCCGACCCTTTGGAATCAACTCCCCCCAGATATCAGAGTTGCCCCCACCCTCCTAGCCTTTCGTAAGCTCCTTAAAACCCACCTCTGTCGTCAGGCATGGGGGAATTGACATGTTCCCTTCCCCCTAGGCTTACAAAAATTTATGTATGGTATGTTAGTGTGTATGATTGGTTTTAACTCGTGGTGTTTTAAAATTAATTTAAATATTGGATTTGTTTACATTGTATGGCGATTGCTGTGAGCCGCCCCGAGTCTGCGGAGAGGGGCGGCATACAAATCTGATTAATAAATAAATAAATAAATGGTCCTATTGTAAATAAAACTAAATCAGGAATTTATCAAAAATATTGATAGCCTAAATAAGCAAGCAAAATGTCATTAATTTTAAAAAATAATAAAATGTCTTATGTACTTGTAAAAAAAGGAAAGCAAATAAAAATTACCAAATGATTATTTTTATATTGTTGAGATTAAACATTAGCATAATTATCGAGGATGCTAATAATTTCATAAGTCCTCAATTTACGACTGGTTCTTAGCAACCATTTGAAATTACAGCAGCCCTGGAGTTGTTTTATAGCTCACAAAGCACTTCAGCTGCTGTAAAATGTCATTTCACTCCCGCATTTCAAGTGTTTGATGACCAATTCACCTTTTTGACCAGTTGCAGCATCTTACAGTCGTGTGATCGTGGTTTGCAATGTTTTTTGCCAGTTTTTGCCAAGCACACTTTTGGAAGAGGGTTTTGGGTTTGCACTTATAACTGTAGATTTACTTAATAACCATGGTGATTCATTTAAGAATCACAGCAAAAAAATATCATAAAATCAGGTCCTGTCATGTGTGACCAAAAACCAGTCCCAATTGCAGTCATAAGTTGAGAACTACCTGTATGATGGTGATAAAGAATGCATGTACTAGTATCTTATGTAAAAAAAGTTAACTTAAAACAGGAAATAAGGACAACATTTAGAATTAAGGAAAATTTTAGTAAATCAAGTTTTTTTTAGTGTTTTTCATCTGCAATATTTTATAAACCCAAGTATTTAATTTGTACAAAAACCTGTGGTATAAACGTAAACAATATTGTAAATCTTAGTAATCTTACACAACATTCCTAGAAAAGCAATTCTATTGAACACAATTATCTAATTTCTTAAAAACAAAGTTTCATTGCTAAATCTAATTCTGGATTCAGTTATCTTTCCACCTGAAATGTAAGAATGTAAATAAAGCAGAAAGAATATTATTGGGTCAACATAGTGTTTGTTCTTAAAAATAACATTAATATACTTCCTAGAACATTGTGGGCCTCAACCCAAAGTCCTGCTTTATTCCAATGAAGATTTCCCTGCAACAACTGGAATTCTTCTTCATAAACAAGAGTAAACTTCCCTGCCAACAACTATTGGCTTTATCTGATCACTGGATGCATGGCTGCTCGCTTATTTTCTGCTTCTGTCTTCAGATATGTTTCATACTTATACTCTCTCTCTCTCTCCCTCCCCTGCCTCTCTCTCAACACACACACACAAGCCATCAATTACTAAAATATAAAAAACCCTATAGAAGTTAAGGCAAACAGCAAATCACACAAAAGAGACATCTCCTCAGTATCCACAATCCATCCAAATAAAACAATTAATAATATACAATTTAGAAAATCAAGAAAGGATTAGGAAATCTGTGCAACATTAATCATATTTTACAGCATTAGAACTATTTTCCCTTCAGCACAATGTTGTTGGATTAGGTAATATCTGAATGAGAAATAGATCATGGCTATGCACATTCTCCATTAAAAGAACCACAACAATTATTAATAATTTGAGAAAAAATTCCATAGCATATTTTCTTTGCAAGTTGTTATACTGCAGAAGTTGCTAGCTATTAATGGACACATAACTGATTCATACTAAAAGTCTACCTCTTATTTCTTCAATATACCAAAGTTTCAATTAGAATGCTTTTTGGTATTGCTAGTCACTTGCTTCCTGATTTTTTAAAATATTACTTAACTGAATTGCTAGCCTGCTATAAAATAAATAAAACATCTTTCACATAAAGAAATGCCTCACAACCTTATTTGAGTCTTAAAAACACTATTGAAGAAACTGCTTAAGAGCTAAAGTCAAATACTATGTCTAATGTATTTAGCAAAGGCCTTTGCAGGTGATAACAGAGTTCTGGATCGACCCGGAGCTCTGTTACCGGCTACAAAGGCCTTCAGGAAAGACCTCTGCAGGTGATAAGAGAGCTCTGGATCAATCCAGATGACTGGAAATACTTACAGACTGTAAAGTATCTGTACTTAGACAAGGACTACCTGTATATGCATACATACACACAACCACACAATCCTCTAGATTGTTGATCAAGGTTTCCAGATTTCTTTCTTTCTTTCTCTCTCTTTCTTCCTCTCTTCCGCCCACTAAAAAGCCACAGTTTAACATAATAAATGAAAAAATATGTGGTTCAATGCATTTTAAACCCATAATGGTTGTTAAAAGTTTTTGAACTGAATTTTCAATATTCTGCATAAATATAGTCTAAAATGGGATCTGTTTCCCACATAAGATCTAAAACTAAAGATAATCCAAGCAACAATGAGTCAAATTGTTCATTTATTTATAGGGAAATAATCCAAACCTACATGTGTGTGGCACAATCAGAAGGAAGGGATGACCAACCAGCAAAGTGGATAGATAGTACAGTTGCAATAGGTGCATCAATGGAAATCTTGAAAGTCCAAGTTGAGGACAGATCGAGAAAAACGGTCTGTGTAACTGCTAAAAATGGATACCAACATGATAGTATATAATCAATCAAAAAACAGATAAAACTATGTAATTTAAAATACTAATCTTAGATGAAGTAAGAAGGCGGTTTACTTCCTCAATTTCATTTTTATTGGGAATTGCTAGTACTGGCATTATACCCTGAGTGTCAACTAACCAGAAAAAGCAAATTACTTTTATAAAACCTAGGACCATATAAGACTATTTTAATCAGATCCCAAAGGCCACAGAACTTATTAGATTTTCCTCCATCCAAAGCTGTATGCGAAGATATTATTTAGAGAAGAAAGTTAAATGATACCACAATGAAATATCCATCAGTTTGATTTTTAAAAATGTATACAGTATATCATAATCTGAGATTTGAACTCTTTTGAGTTCTGATCATTGCAAAACATACAACATAAAAGTTGCCCTTTAAAGAAGAATCTCCTAGTAGAATTCAGGATTGCATTTTCTGGCTCATACTTTCCAGAATAATATTTATTCAAGAGAATGCAAATAATACATTATTTTATTGCGATATTTATAAGAGGACAGAAACATTAGATATATTTTTTTCAAATTTCTTCAGCACATAGAAAAGATGTACCGGTATTTGATAATTTAGGTATATTCATGGAAAGGTGGAAAAGAACAAAACACAGAATCTGGCACATTTCCACATGCAAGTGCAGAAAATGTGAAATGAACAGTGCTGAAAAAGCAGAAATGAATGATAACAAAAGGTATAAAAATTACTTTACTAAAAGATGTAATTCAGTTTCTATCACACCTGCATTTAAACTATCCATATGTAGCTTGAATCACATGAAGGTTCATTGCAAAATCAGCCAGATGTTTAGAATGGATCTGACTTTTTTTATCTACCTATCAAGTTATTTCCAGGGATCTGAAATAGGTAGATGTTGTTTAAAAATGTTAAAGTATGGTGGCAGGATATGAACTGTTCCAAATAAAGCTGTCTTTTGAAATCAACTGATTGTGATTTTTGTCAATGCTAAATGATTATTATTATTATCATCATCATCATCACCACAACTGTCAGTTGTTTAGCTAGTATTGGCATTCATGTGCAGTGAGTGAATACCCTGTTGGATGAACAAAGATTTTATCGTTTATATTTGGAATTCCACAGTATTTTAATCTCATTTTCAATAACTGTTTCAATTCTATATTCCTATCAATTTTTCAATATTGGTACATTATATTTTTACATATGTCCCATTTAATAATTTTGATCACTGTGTTATGTTATTTTTAATGGTTGGTTGCATAGTCAGTCAGATATTTAGACTGGATTTGGCATTTTAGCTGCCTTTTGAGTCCTTCCCAAGGACCCGAGATAGACATTTGTTGTTTGAGGGTATTTAAAGGCATCATTGTTACTTATTCTTTTCTCTGTTAAAAAGATTAGATGAACTGGAATCTGTGATTGAAGAGGAAGTGATATAATTTGCCTGTACATTAGAACTGTAAATGTTTTAAATATTTATTTAATTAGACATTTTAAATAGCTGTTTGTTTTACAACAGTGTCAGAGCAGATTAAAGCAAAATAAAAAATAAAAAAAATCCCCCAACAATTTAATATACTGTATACAGTGAAGCAGTGACAAGTAAAACAAGACATCCAAAATATTAAAAATAATGTAATATACTCCTGAGCCTTAAAAAAATCATCCCACTTTCAATTAATAAGGAGAAAAAGAGGCAGATCTACCAATAAGGGCTGATTTAGCTTCTTAACCCAAATACTTGAGGGACATGACACAATTCAGAATTGAAATCAATAAAATGTTGGTAGATGTAACTTTACATTGAAAGTAGCCTTTATGAGGGACTTTAATTACTATCGTCCCTGCAGGATGCGGTACACGCACAAGAAAAATTAATAATAATACAGCATATGGTGATTTCATATGGCATGTCATTATCCTTGTAAACATAAACAGTTTGGACACACTAACAAATGAATCTATTCCATTACTCAATTGCTGTAATTTGGGAAGATGGAGAGGTAACATTGGAAAGAGGATTGATGTTGGGCAGTGTAAGCAGATAAAACTTGTATTCACTGTATTCTTTCTTAAAGTATTTTTATATTAAACAGAAATTATAATAAAAATACAAAAACAATGCTAAAATACATTTAAAGAAAATTTTAATTAAAATTTTATAATATTAAAATCAACAAGCACACCCAAAAACATTCCTAAAAAGAAAATGGTATAGAATCTTGTCCCCAATAATCCCAGGCCTGCACACCAAACAATGTTACTCTGGATATATGTAAGTATTGTTTGCATTCATAATAATACAGTGTAAAAGGGCTTTTCATTATTAGTTGAGTGTGTAGCGTTTCTAATTTGATTTTTAAAAAGTGCTTTGCAGAATGCAGGAGCATAAACATGTCTACAACTTTTTAAAACAGGTTTACATGGCAGCCACAGAAAGCAGGTGCTGCACCTTTTGGAATTTAATTTGAAGTGAGGCATAGGTTCAGTAACTATTCCGAAATTGTCCTGTCATTAACTCTCAGCACAGGTAATCTAGCACTGTATTAAAGCAAGCAATAAAAGAATAAATAATATTTAAATCTACTCTTAATTACATTATCTAGAATACAGAATGAAAATGTGTCTCCCAAATTTAGATTAATTTTAAATCTGTTAAAGCATCCTTGCACATCATGCCGCCATTGCAGAAAACATTTCATTCATTATGTTAAACTGAAAAAAATTAATGTGCCTCCAAATGAACACAGATTGTTACAATAACTATAATCAATCCGGTTTCTTATCTGGAACAGTTATCTGGGAAATAGTCTCACTGATTGTAATATCTAAAAACTCTAGTGCATCTTGCTAATATCCATATTTTAAAATTACTGTTAAGTCTACTGGTACTAAAAAATATCCTTTCCTTCCCTAATCATGTAATGCAAATCATGATTCAACTACCCAAATGTCTTCCTTTAAGTCTTCTATTTCTCTACCATATAGTATATAGATTATTAATATAGCAATTCCATTGAAACCATAACATGTTACAGAATGCAAATATGGCTCAGACATCTTTCTCATGTTAAAGGCTCAATGTTAAACACTGACCTGAATATATTTTTACTTATTCACCTATTTATTATTTTATTTAGGCTTATATATTATTCCAATTGTTATCAAGTCTGTGTGGTTTATATGCCCTCATTTCTAAATAGGATACAGTGGTACCTCTACCTAAGAACGCCTCTACTTAAGAACTTTTCTAGATAAGAACCAGGTGTTAAAGATTTTTTTGCCTCTTCTTAAGAACCATTTTCTACTTAAGAAAGGCTTGGCCAGTTTCCTGCCATTCCCCCATTCATCCCGGCCATCTCGGGCTTTTCTGGGCTGCAAGAAGAGCCTTTGGCAATCTAGAGTGAATGAAGGATTTTCCTTTCTTTGGGCGCTTGGAGAGGGAATAAACCTGTGCCAGCACCCAGAGAAAAGAAACGCTCCCTTCACTCTGGGCAGCTTAGAGTGAACGGAGAGTATTCCTTTTACTGGGCGCTTGGAGAGGGAATAAATCACTTTGCTGTGATGGCTTCCTCCCGCTGCCTCCCATACACGTGGCGTGAAGTTGCCTCCCGGAGCATCTGGGTGCGGAAAGGCAAAAGCAGGCGCTTTGACCTGGCTGGATCAACTCAGCTTCAGCCAAACCGAGGAGTCACCACAGTGAAGGAAAGACACCGGCTACAAAGCAAGCGAGCGAGAGGAGAGGGAATCCTTCAGCATGGGAAAAAGAAGCAGGTAACAGCAGCAGCCGCCTTTCGGTCAAAAGAGCGGGAGGTTTCCCTCCTCTCGCCCACCTGGGTTTCTCTATCTGGTGCAGTGAATGGGAGGCAGCCTCACGCCGGATGTATGGGAGGCGCGTGCTCCTCCTCACCGCCTCAGAGTCCCTCTTTTTATTTTAAAGTCTTAAAGTTTTGGATTTTTTTGATTCCCCTCATCTCATCTTCTTCCTTCGGCAGCAACTGTCCTCCTCCTCCTCTTCTTCCTCCTCCTCTTGCCACCCAAATTCCGAGCTTTCATTTCTTTCCTAATGGGTTTGCACGCATTATTTGCTTTTGCATTGATTCCTATGGGGAAAATTGCTTCTACTTACAAAATTTTCTACTTAAGAACCTAGTCATGGAATGAATTAAGTTCTTAAGTAGAGGTATCACTCTATACACACACACACACACACAGAGAGAGAGAGAGAGAGAGAGAGAGAGAGAGAGAGAGAGAGAGAGACAGACAGAGACAGACAGAGAGAGAGAGAAACATCTATTTTCTATTCATCAAGTGAGCAGTTGTCCATAACAATTGCTGCCATATTACAAGATAAAACAAAATCATAAGATATCCATTTGCCAGTCCTGATGATGTAGCAGTTTTTAATAACCTCTGCAAAATAACAGAATGTGAATGTAATTCTAGGGATGAAAGAAATGAGGAGTTAATGGGTAGGCAGATATAATCAGAACTAGGCAATCCCAGATATACTCTGGTCCAAAACCCTGAAAGGTTTTAAAAATAACAGCTTTGTTGAACTGCATCTAGAAGAAATATAAACATATCTCAACATAAAGTGGATTTTTTCTCTCTAAAGGATGTAACTTATGCATCTGCAAACTATCTTGTCCCATAAAGTTGTTGTACACTGAAACAAACCCAAGTAATAACTTGCCAGAATTATATTAGTTCAGATTTTGTTTCAGTGTACAACAACTTTATGGGACAAGATAGAGAAAGTAATAACTTTATCAGGCATAAAGACAATAGGGAAAACAGAATAACTAAAGATTGGTTTTCAAGTTGTTAAGCACCTCTATAATACCAGCTACTGTCTTGTTTTTTCTATCCTTTAGTCACAATCAACATCTGATGCTAGTAATGTACAATGTTATCAAATGTTGTAAGTACAATATCTTTCCCACTCTCCACATTTTATTTCTCTTCATATTATTCTTGCTCTGGGAAATCTCATACCTATTTCCATCTTAAAGGTAGTATAATTATTGCAAAAACCATCTTTGAAGAAATAGTGCAGGTCTATTTCACAACTGCACATTTTTCTTGGGAGCAGTATCCTTTCACCATATTGTACTCTTCTACTCTTCAATGACACCCCAAAGATCAACTCATTTGAAAGAAATTATACTCTTTTGTCAGGCAGAATGAACATCAAGGAACACATATTTATGTTAGTCACAAATATTAGTTTTTCAAACAAAATTTCTCAATTTTTCTCATAATATCATTTTCAACAGTTATCAGAGAAAATATACAGTTCATTAACGTATAGAAAATGATTCACACTTGAAGAAATAAGATGTATTCTTATGTAGAATGTCTGAACCCGAATTTCATATTGATGCATCATCAAAATCCTTATACACATCCATGCTTTGTGAAAATCACACGGTCAAGTATTTTGCAACCATGCATACTTTGGTATTTTATTTATTAATCTATTTGGACAACTTCAGTTGGGGAAAGCATGAGAGTTAACTCCTGAATTTCTTTTTATTTATGTTATTTGAAGTACAGCAAATCTAATGCAAATTCAGTGGAGATTATTTTTAGTAGATATACGAGTGCAATATTTGCAGATTGGAAGGGGAAAACCATGCATAAAATGTCAGAAAAAATATTATTATAACATTTCTTGTTTATAATCATCAAGAACCTCTTTGCTTTCTGATGGAATTCAGAAAACAAATATGAGCTGTTAATGTAAGAATGCAAAATGCAGATTATACTACTACTAATCTTGAGATATTTCAAAGCTAAATGTTTCAGATGATGAAGTCCCATTATTTTTAGAGTGTTAAAGTAAACATTTTTTCTACATATATCTCTCAAGCCAGCTTCTACCTCAGCTTTTCAAAATTTTATCCTTCAAATAAACTTAAACTTAAAACCTTCGAAGCTCATAATCATTTCCATTAGCTCCATGATCTCCACTTCTGCAGTGGAGGGAGGGTTGTAAGAAATATTCTTCCGAAGACAAGAGTTTCAAGATAAACATGACTATCTGAAAGCTGTATCCTCTGGACTAAATCTTGTTTACTTTATCCAATGCATATCAATAATCAGTTACTTTGAACATGCTCAGACGTACATTTGGCGAAACATACTTTATTTTGCTGGAAACCTGCATCCCTTGAGCTTCCTGGAAAAGTGGGAGATAACGACGAATCGAGCAAATGAGGTTTGGGGGCTCATCAAGGGAAACTTGCCCTGCTCTTTCTACCAAATGGGCCTCTTGCCTTGCACGAACTCACCCAGGCCGGGGTCGTCCGCTGTTGTCGCCTCCAACGCTTCATCGCCACCGCCGTGATCCATGCTTGGGCGGGGGAGGGGAGGGGGAAGGAGAGGGCGGTCACGGCCCTCCTTCCTTCCTGCCCTCCCCTGGGTAGAGCCCCCGCCGCCGCCTGTTTTTAGGACCAGGCCTTGGCCCCTCTGCAGCTACCTCCGCCGTGGATCTGCTTATCCTTCGCTCGCTCGCCCGCCCTGCCGCCGCCGCCGCCGCAGCGCTACGTGGCCCTCGCCGCAGCCAACCAAGGCAGTCAGTCAGTCAACCTCACGAATACGCCTGCTCGCCTTGTCACCCCCCTCCTTCCCGACTCGGTTTTTTTTTTCTCCTTTAGCGTCGCTCTCTGGCTAGTGCTGAGGAAGACAACGAATGCGCTTGCGTAGAGGCTCTCGCGCGAGAGCGCGCGGCTTTCCTCAGCTTTCTGGTTTTTTTCCTCAGCGATTTCTGCGTCTCCCCCCACCCACCCACCGACCGCCCGGCGTGCTTCCTGCGCGCGCATAAGTGCGAGTCCCTCTATCTTTGAGCGCCAGTTAAAGAGCTTAATCTATCGTCATCTCTTTATTTTGCCCACTGTGCCAACTGTTTCTGCCACCCCACCCCCCCACACACACACGCAACACGCACCTCCGGGCCTAGTCCCGGGTGAATGAACGCGCTCACATTACAATGGAAAGGTTGGCTGGCCAGTGGTAAAAAATGAAGGCGCTTTCGGAGAAGGGGGCAATCTCTTTGCCTAGAGTGAGAGCCGAAGATTTTAAAAAAAGGCTGGATGGGGGAGGGGGGGGAGAAACAAAGCATAAAATATCCCCCACCATAACAGAAAAGGACCTGCTCTCTGTGAGTACACGCGTGTGTGCGCGCGCTGGAAGAAGACTAAACGTAGGTGCTGAAGAAAGCCTTTTTTTCCCCGCCGAAGCTTTTCTGAAACAAATTATATCTGATACATCCCAAAGCCTTATTCAAAGGGTTTGTTAAGATTGGTTCACACTTTCCATTGAATAAAGCAATTCTTGTGAGCCGCCCCGAGTTTTCGGAGAAGGGCGGCATACAAAATCTAATAATAATTTTATCTGGAATATTTTAGCAGGCATCCTTGTTAAAAGGTTTTAGGGGAAATAAACAAAACAAAGCTACAGTATTATTAAAATTGGGGGAAAGAATTCAAAAATAATAGTTTAGCCCATACAAAAAAATCTGATTATCTTTTAATATATTAATGCTGAGTTAGAAAAGGTAAATCAGAATCTAATGGCACATTTCTATATGTACTACCTATATAGCAGAATGAAAACATTGTACTGTTGCAATGGGAATAGACTTCGAAAGTAGCTATTGAGAATGGGATGAGTGATCTCTAAATTTCATAAAACTACCTAAGATTGATCGGTTGAGGAATTGTACAAAATAATACAAACAAGATTAACTTGAAATAATTCAGCAATTACAATTACATTTTAGGTTATTTGCTGGAACATTACTATTGCCTAAGAAACTCAAGTACTCAAGGTGGAGTTGTAAAGAACCTAGTTCTTGAATTTGAGAGAAACACTTATGGTAGTTCCTTTTAAAGTGGTTTTTTTCACACACTTCCTACCTACATAAACCACAAATGCCTCAGACAAAACCAAAAGCATTTTATTAAAATGTGAAATCTTCATATAAACTGCAGAAAGAAAATGCACAAATTCAGAATATAGTATGCCTTGGATCAGCGAGCTACAAATTCAAAACAAAATATATTGATTAAATATGAGAAACCATTAAAAATGTTGCATCTTCCCCCTTTCATTTCTTGAATAGCAATTAAGGACTTTAGAATGTTTAATTGTGAGTTCCTGAAAGAGCTAGTTTTCGCATATCAAAAAAATGGCTTTTGCTAAAAGGAAAAATATGGTTTATCATATTACTAAAACTCGTGTCTGTAACCTTTAACTTTGAAACAAAGCATCATACAGCAAGTTTGAAGTTAGGTACATCAAATAGGCTGACGTACAGAATGTATTCAAAATATGGTATGAATCACATGAAATTTAATTTTGACAAATGTTATAAAACATTTTATGACACTACAAAATATCATAAAATGTCTGCTGTGGGTCATTCTTAGAGATTGCACTATACAGTTTGAAGCAGATGTAATAATATATAATTTCAAAGCAGATATAGCTCTGAATATTTCCTTGAATTTCAACTCAAGGCCCTCCATTAGAATCTCTGCTGTTGTTGAGACACTGAGGAATTTGGTAAGAAAATATCTTAAAAATGATGATCTAACAAATGGTTTAGTGGTTTCCTAAACTTCGAAAATAGGCACAGGTTCCATGCTAAAATACTAATATTAAAATGCTAATAATAAAGACTAAAATTCCAGGTAATAATACCACAACAAACATAGCTTACCCCACTCAGTGAAAGACAACAATTGTGAAGTGTGTGATCTTTATCTTCAATATACAGTGTTTGATATTGTTGCCCTCAACTTAATTGTGATTTCTATGTGGCTAAGAATTCTGACAATTGTACAAAGACATCTATCTAGAAGGCACTTGATTTCAGGGAACCCTGCAATATATTATTACAACAATAAAAAGTAATTTTGTAATGAAGGTTTAAACCTATCTAAGCTATAGGTCTAAAATCAATAAAAGCATTTAGCTTCCTTTTCTGGATTCCAAAATTTAAGTAGAGATAAATTGCATAATTGTCACTGGACACATATAACTTAGTTCTGGCCATCTATACCTTACAGAGCGCCAAGGGTGGATTCCTCCTGGTTTGGACCTGTTCGCTTGAACAAGTAGTAATCCACTGGTAATGTCACAATGATGTCACCAAACCAGATCAGTTAGTGCTGATCCGTGGGTGCTGCCATATTTTTTTGAAAAAAAAAATTACAATTTTTTTCTTCTGCACATACCCCGAAGTCAAGTTTCTGACACCATTTGCATTGCCATTTTATTTTTGGCATTTAAAAAAAATATTGGGGGAGGGGGGTTGCAGTGTGCATGCGTAAAGCGCATGCGCAGCCATGCAAAGCGACCACACAGCAAGAGGAAGTGAACTGGCAGTGAGGTAAGTTGGAACCCACCCCTGCAAAGCGCTAATCCTTCAGTCATAATTGTTGCTAAAAAGACATAGAATTTAGAAACAGTTCAAATGCCCCAAAGTTCAGCCCCAAGGCAAAACTCCGGAGATTGGAGAAGTTGTTTAAGCTTTCCCAAGGCTTCAAGAAAGCCTCCTGAAGCCTGGGGACAGTGAAAAACAGCCCAACGTACCAATCGGAAGTTCGTTTTCTGAACTTCCAGTTGAGCCCTTGGGTCCGTTTTTTGCCATCCACAGGCTCTGGATGCTTCAATGAGCCCTGTGCACATGGACAGAGGGGGAGTGTGGGATTGTGCACGCATGCACATAGTGGCATTACATTATGGGTGTGGGCACACCATGCACAGTATCATGCATGTGAGCTCCCTTTTGGCACCCAAGCAAAAAAAGGTTCCCCATCACTGTTCCATAGGAATCATATTATAAAGAGACTGCTTTTAGCATCCTGGAAGAGGGCAGGACTGAAGAAACCCGGACATCAACTATGTCAGATCATACCAACCAGGCGGATGTGAGATGGGTGGATCCTCAATAACCTGAAGCAGATGGAACAAGTGCAGTTTCCACAGCAAATATATTACATGGATATATAGAGGCATGCCCTTCACTGCTTTTATCACTGCGTTCTGGACCAGTTGAAGCTTCTGGGTGGCCTTCAAGGGCATTCCCTCTATCTTGTGTTTCAGTAGTCAAACCATGAGTGACCAAGCTCCCTGATCTAGAAAAGGGCACAATTGGCACACTCCCTAGTTTTTTTGGCATAATGGTTTAAAAATTAAACTGCTACTTTCTGTCATCATGGCAGAGGGCACATAAAAATAATAATGTAAGATATAATAATAATCATAATATGGTTTAAAATTCAGGTCTCCCCTTGCACTGAAGTAAACTGAAATGGCATTCTCAGTATGTATCACACCCAATGAAGCATATCTTTTACCCTCCTCAGGGACCAAGTCAAAAACACCATGTGCAAAGCATTCCATGGGCAAATGTGCTATTCTTACCCAAACAGATCTGGAGCTCTGTTATCAGCTTTACAGGCCTTCAGGAAAGCCTTGCCGAGTGCAGAAACAATGAGCTGAGATGTGAGAGGCCTGCTGCAACTGTCCAAAGCCGAAGTAGTTCCTGAAGACCTCTGACAGTGAAAAGGAAGCTGAGGGTGAGCACATAAGTGAACTTCCAGATGAGCCGTTTTCTCTGTGGGGAAAACGACCAAAAAGAAGGCTGAAAATCAACCGGCCAGCGCAACACCTTGCGTGTCCTCAGCTATGGCTCTGTGTGCCTCGCTATTACAGCCCTATGCTATTTCAAATAATGGTTGCCCAATTTCTTCTTAAAAACTTTATATATTCTTGTTTCTTTTTACTAAATCTGCACTTCTGTTTCTACTAATTTTTCTCATCATTCCTATCATCCTTTTCCTCCCACTTAGGACTGTAACTTGTTGCTGGTATCCTAAGATTTTTATTAACATTGATTATTTCTTCATTGCTTATTTGACCCCTATGACAATCGTTAAGTGTTCTACCACATGATTCTTGACAAATGTATCTTTTTAAATGTACGCTGAGAGCATATGCACCAAGACAAATTCCTTGTGTGTCCAATCACACTTGGCCAATAAAATTCTATTCTATTCTATTCTATTGGTCACTGATAATGGAGCCAACAGGCAAAAATTTTCACCTTTTTAAAATCCAGAGGCAGGGTTTAAATGTCTGCATCTGGTACTGGGAATCTCTCCTAATTCAGTTTAAACTCTCCCTCTGGTAAAGAAGAGAAACTTCTTTTCCTCTCAGGTCAATTTGGACCAAGAAAGAATAAACAACTACAAAGGAGAGAACATAATAGAAGTGCACAAGAAAGCAGTCACAGAAGGGGGTAAGGAGATAATCCTCTAGCCCTATATTGCCCCACTGGGTCTGTATTTCCACCATTTCTGCTCTTACAAGCAGTTATTTTTTTCACTAAGAGTTGTCAAAGGTTCCTGATGGTATTAGCTAGAGGGATGGTCACAGAGGAAACTGGCAGAGGCCTTTTGCTTCTGTTTACAGCATGATTTTGTGAGAGTATAGAAATTTGAGAGAAGAGGCTGTGGGGATTAGACTAGACCCTAGACATCATGTCACATGTGTGTGTGTGTGTGTGTAATAGATCCCCTTTCCTTCTACCAAATAATCCTACATCTATCTACATTGTAAATAGCAATGGAAGCATCCAGAGTAGTGATGGCGAATGTTTTTTGGCTCATATGCTAGCGCGCATGCCCACCCCCACCCCTGAGCACAACCCCTGCACTATCCCTCCACGCATGTGTACAACACCCCCATGCTGCCTACCCTGCACATGAACATAAGCCTCACTGGTCTCCGGACTCCTGAAGCTTGAAGATGGTGAAAAACAGCCCAATGGGCCAACCGGAAGTTCAGAATGTTATTTCTAAATACTTGTTATCTCTAGATCAGTGATGGTGAACCAATGACACATATAGCCATATCTGAGGGCGAGGCATTGCCCTAGGTCAGCTCTAGCTTGTGTGCACATACTGACCAGCTGATTTTTGCTCTCCCAAAGCTTCAGGAAAGCTTCTTGAACCCTGGTATGGTGAAAAATGGCCCAATGGGCCCACCAGAAGTTCAGAAATGAACTGGGCACGAAATAGTGGTCATTGATAAATTGTATTCTTTCTATACCACCAAATTTAATTAGCATATTTTTCTATTGGCCCCTATTTGTTGTCAATCCGTTCATTCAATTCTAATTTTTTTCTTGAATTTAGGAATAAGGAATCCATTGTTTCTCTTGACATTCTCAACTACACTTTATATACCTACAGAGGTTTTAAAAAATGTTTTAAACAAGCAATGCAGCTTGTGCATTTTGCTATTAACCTGCTTGTCAGTCTGGATGTTTTATTAGGCACTTGTGGTTTGGCCCCGAGAGCCTAGCTTTGATGCACCTCCAAACTTAATACATTTTATAAACAGAGCTATGATCTATTCTCCTTTACTTTCAAGAACATAACAATTTGTTGTTAGGTCAAATTACTTATCCATACTACAATCATAAGCTATCACAATGATATATAAAGTCCACCTTCCCAACTCAATAAAAAACCACTCATTTTTCACTACATTTAACCTCATGTAGTTTTATAGAATTTATTTCCATAGTCTTGTGATAGTAGGAGGTATTTCTCTATTTTTACACAGCATATATTCTGTGGTAGTCAGTTAAACTGACTATCAAGAGACATCATGACCCGCCTAATCCTTGCTATTAGAGATTTGAGTCATCATCCTACATAAGTCTTCTCTGTATTTTCCCCACTTCTAAAAAGGTTGTACTATTGAGTCTATCTTTCAATGAATATAATAGTAACTTATGGTAAGTCAATCTATTAGAGAACCATTGGACATTCTTCTGAACAGAAATTAAAATCAAAATAGCATCCATTAGAGACCTCAGAACACAAGGTTATTATTTGTCTGCATAAGTATATCTGCTAGCCCTTTTATAATGGTTAGGAAGACTCTTAATAGTTTTGAAACACCTATAGCCTATATTTTGAAACACCTATAGCTAGACAGCAAATATATGGCAGTTGCATGGGCTCCTCCCTTGCACCATAAAAAAATCAAATGGCTAGAAGTGAGCAACTAGGATCATTTGTACCTTGAAGGTTTTCACCTTGCAAACTAATTTGGCAAGTGTAGATACCTAGGAAGGAATACCGATATTGTCTAAGTCACAGTGTCAGTAGGGCATAAATTCATATTATTCTGTCATCTTGGGCACAGAAGTATTTTGTTTGTTCTCTGCTGTTGAAAACAGAATGATTACAGGATGTCTTCTCCTTACCTGAAATCTAGTGGATATCTAGTGTCTACAGAATATTTATTTATTATTTATTAATTTGACTTCTATGCCACCCAATCCCTAAGGATTCAGGATATGCTGATAATGCAACTAATTGACTATAATATTCAGTAATATATTTATGAATTATGTGTCCAGAAATGCCCCATGAAGAGTTTTCTTCATTTTGGTGAACCTGGATGCTAAAAGCCAATTTCTCAAAATGTGACTTATTGCTTCCTCCATCTGATATATTGCTTTGTTCCTTGAGGTAGAGAACCTTGTTTCTTAGTCTCTCCATCATCCACTTAATTCTTGTCAGCATGCTCCCTAGTGTTTCTCAAGCTGTACCTGAAATGTAAAGTCTTTCCTTTTCCAAGATGAATGCTGGCCACTTAGCATGCAGTGAATCTTTCATGTATTCCACTGATAAGATTGCCAGTTGCTCCAGCCAAGCATTAGTGTGCTGCTTTTTTTTTGAAGATGCCATTCTTCTATTATCTATAGCTGATCACTATAGGAAGAGATGCCCTCGTGATCTGATGCAGCATTGCTCTTCTTATGAATTTGAAATCTTAACTGCTGATAGGATTGTGATTCTCCGCTAAGTATTCATCCTGAGTTAAGGTTAAGTACAAAGACTCTTCAAATAAGCCTTAATTTTCATGGCTAAGGAGAAGGACTTTGGGGTGGTTGCTCATCGTTTCAATAGTAATCTGGAACTTTTCTGTTTTTTTCCAGATGTTTTGGGTGTATTTTCAGTAGTTACAACTAATATTTCTTTCCTACAGTGTGGTATTAACTCTTTCATCTTATTAATTTTATTCCTCAATTATGTATGCTGACTAGCTTGAAGTGATTCAAATTATTGCAATTTTATCCAGATGTATTTTAAATATACAATATTGATCAATATCTATTTTAATTTAATTTTACTTCTATGCTGTCCAATCCCATGAAGTTTTTAGAAAACATTTTGAAAATTCTGTTCTATGAACTATGGTATCAATATTAGCTGTTGTTAATATCACACTTTATTAAATAAAAGTACTAAAAATATTTGATGGTTTATCAAAGGAAAAATAATATTTTCACTGTTGGTAGCTTTCATGCTAAATGAATCTTTTTAAAATAATCATGATCCTCCTCAATTGTATTAACATTAGGCTGTGGACTGAATATATTCTAAACTGTTTTATGAGAAAGAGATGGCCAACAAACATATGGGAAGAACTTGCTCTCTCCATAACATGTATAATTTAGATTACTTCGCACTATCTTGCCAATTCAGCAATCTTTTCAGCATTTATTCTAAATATTGATCTGCTAAAAAGAATACTCTAGAAGGAGAATATGAAGAATGATTGCCTTTATTACTTGATGGGATTTTCAATCAATCTTAATTTCTTATATTTTCAACTCAATTGAGAAAGCTTAGGGTTACTTTTGGCAAATTTGTCTCCCCTCCTTCAAGGAAAGAGTAGAAAAAAGGGTAGGGAGACAGTGGGTGAATTTGGAGGACACTTATTGGGGTAGCTGAAGCAACACTGACTGTCCCGAGGGCAGATAGGTGATGTTACGGGACCGTGAGAGCTGATAAGCGATATCTTCGGCTGCTTCAAGCTTCCGCAATTCTATAAGACCATCCCCTGCTGTAGCCAATGAATTGGCAATTAACTCAGCTGCTTTTGAATCCCCCTCAGCTGAAATTATAGCTGCTTTCTTCTGCTGCTCTGCCTGTAGAAATGCAACAGAAAGCAAAAAAATTACTTCAGGCAAAAAAGGTTTAAGTGTTCATGTACTATTGCGCTAATAAAATAACTCTGGTAGTTACAAGAGAGTAACTAAAATAAGGCAATTAACAAAACAAATAAAAGACAAAGAGAATGAATATGCTTGGAAAAAACAGTATCAAAGTGGTACTTTCAATATTTTGATCCAGCAAGAGTAACAATTCTGCTTCCTATATTAGTGTTCTAATATTGGTACTGCTACTATTCCTAGTACATGACAGATAGCAGATGTCAAGAAAGAACAATCCCTGTTGTCCTTTTTAATGGAAACATTAAAGACGTTTCTCCCAGGGCAAGCAGCTGGAAAGTATGACCTAAGACCAATTAAACAGATTCTTTGAAAGTTCCCACTATATTGAATGCATGGTAGAGGCTTCGATATTTTGACTTATGCTTTTGCCATGACCTAGATTCTCTCAGCTGAATATGGAATTCTAGGTATCAGGAAAGAAAAATCTATTAGGTTAGGATGTGTATCTGATATTAAAGGTCTTTTTTCCAACTCCAGACTAGAAACTCCCATGAGACATGAAATAGTCTCTTCAAGGAAGCAACTCTCTGTTTAAACAAGCAATGTTATGATTATGCTCAGTTGCTAAGAATAGTGAATGTTAGGTAAAGAAAAGCAGCAGCAGAGGGGAGGAGGAAAAAGATGGAACCCAACATTATCATTTTGATAACAATATTCTTAATAAAGGTGAGACTGGATTCTGTCATCACAATAAGCATGTCTTATTTTAACCATGGTTTAAGCCAAAATGGTTGGATTCATACAACTTGTTAAACCAAAAACACATACAATGTGCAATGAGGGATACTATTAGTGCAAAACTCATCAAACCAGGAAAGTTTTGGTGAATTTGGCAATTCCATTTCTTTCCATAGATCATGCTATTCTAGGTGCTTTTCGGTGATTCTGGATCTAAAAATAGCTTGATATACCCTACTAATAGTTCAGTTGCAATACTAGGCTGTTTGCATTAGGAATGTCATATCTAGGACATCTCTAACCACTTCCAATTTAGTGGAATTGCTTTTGAAACTTACTAAACTGGCAATGATAATAGGGTCCAGAGATTATCTTGGAGGGGAAACAAAATGTTCTAGAGTTTCAGGAATTAGTTCCTAAATTAGTAAGTTCTGCATATTCCTATTTATGGCTATAGCAATATTGTACACTAGATGCGGGAAATGACAAATTCTGAAAATGGAAGCATTAAAAAAAAGGAAACAAAAATCTTTTCAGCATGAAGGCTGCTTGTACATATTCTCACCTTTTCCACTATGAATCTGGCCCTTTCAGCTTCTTGTTGGGCAACTTGCTTCATTTCTACTGCTTCTGTGAACTCTTTTCCAAATGTCAGATGTGTCTGAGATGTAAATCGAAAAATAACACTAGTGAGTTATAATAATATAAACCATTGTTTCTTAACTTTGACAGCTTGAGGATGTGTGGACTTCAACTCCCCTAGCAAGCATATTGGCAACTTTGGGAGTTAAAGTTGATATATATTTGTTTCCAATTTTGAGAAACATTGATATAAACAATTAGTATAATTCCCACAGGTAAACATATCCTCCTAGCATACATATATTATAGAGAAAAATAAGAAAAGTTTGACTTCTAGAGATCTGCTGTTTTCATTCTCACGCCCCACAAATTATATTACTAGTTAGATTTCTGTACCTCACTGAAAGATTGGATCGGAAAAACAAATTAGGAACCTAAGCAAAATTAATAGTAGCGCTGTGTTGTAATGTACACAGAGAGATAAGAAGCCGCAAAGCCAGATAAAGCTTTTGTGTGCAAGGAAAAGAAAGATTGCAGAAACCAAGAAAAGTTCAAATAACAGCATCTGGTAAAGTTTTGAATAACTGGCTCTTAATTGAGCCAGGTTTTTTGGTGGGGGATTCTTTTGACATTATTCGGGACATACTCAATTGAAGGCATTTTTTGCTGACGCATTCACTTAACTTGTCCTTTCCTTGTACAGAGTAGAATCTTAGAGAGCATTTTTATATTCTTGTTATTTCAGTGTTTTTTTTAGAATATTACAAGCTTTGAATACCTTTCTAAAATATTTATTATATCTCCTGATATACAGTATTTTTAGTAGATTTCGTGAAGTGAAATTTAAAGCCATTTTCTATAAGAAGCTCTTATTTTTCCAGAGTATGATTTTTAATCTAACCTATATAAAAGTAATTCCTTTAAAAAAAAAGATAAACCTTCCAATTTAGAAGATATTATAAAAGTTTGGCAAATAGTAGCTAATGATGCTTATGAATTGCTATGGAGGTGACATAAACAATTAATTAATCAAAAGAGAATTGGATAAAATGAGTTATGGCAAATAGTATCAGTTTTTTTATTATAATTTTTCTGACATCAATTGATCACGCAGATGTTTTCATAACATCCAGTAGGGTGAACTCCCAAACTTCCTAAGTTCTCTAGTATTTATCCTGAGAATCAATCTGTTGCCGATTATAAAATTATTTATCTATGTTAGAGATTGCTTTTAATCTTCAGGCATGAGTAGGTGGAAGGATTTGACCCAAAAGCTGGATATAACCATAAACACTCCCACGGATGAAGCAAAATCATAGCAAAGTCCCATTCCATCACAAAAGTCCTGTTTTCCTTCCACAAATATCATCTACTCCTGGAAAAAATGCTGAATTATGATGGCTGAAGGCAAGACAAGCAGCTCTCTCCAAAAATATAGGTCAGGCCCAGCTTTATATGCTAGTTTCACCCAACCTATATCTTTCCATTTTGAGAAGAATAGAGAATGAGACAAACACTGGCAGACATGAATTGAGGGTTAGGGTTAAAATAAGGAGGAAACTTCCCTTCCTCATAACTGCACCAAAACGCAGTTTATAAACAAAGATGGAAAAATGAAATATCCATAGTAGAAGATTAGATTATAAAATTAATAAAATTTGTGGAAATGGCAAAGCTGATTGGTTTGACCAAAGAAAAGATTATAGACTTAAAAAGACTGGAAGTCGGGAATTTATTTGTTTGTTAAAAGAAAACTGAATTAATGATTTATAGACATGGGGTTTAGAAAGGTCAAAGATTCTGGAAGGAGACGAAATAAGATAACAATTACCAAATAGAAAGACAGAAGTCAAATGAATTTTTTTTTTAACAATCATACAAAAAGAAAGATGAAAGTTCTGTAATTCTGTATTTTCTTTCCTTTTAATCTTTTAATTTCATACCTTTTTATTATGTTAAAAATATTATTTAGGATCTGTAATATAGAGGCAGGCTGGATATTCACTGTTCCTTATTAAATCATGCATATTTTGTAGATTTTAAAAAAATAAATAAAGGAAAACATTACCTTTATAATAAGAGTGGGAAAAACAGAAAAAAACCCTATAGACCCATCCATTCAGAAATGGATCTTTTGATTCTGTATCAAAGTTATACAATATAATAATAGAGAAATTAGTTGCAACTTTAGAATTCTAGATGAGGATTTTTCCTCTCGACAGAGATGGCTAGGTACTGATGGATCACAGCTCCCAGTCCACTGTTCAGGGATGGGACTTGGGTTCCAGAAATATGAGGGTTATCCGGAAAGTAAGGTTACAAGGCATGTAGCTCTCGTGGGAAATGTTTGCAGGTGAAGTTGGTATTACTATCGTGTAGCGGGAAGCCAGTGGAAGAGAACGAGCAGTGCCAGTGGTCAGTAGCTCATCGACTGGCGTTGTAGTGAAGGTTGGAGATGAGCATCCTCATTCTGTTCCCCTCCAAGTGCAAAGTGCGCTCTGTAATATGTCACCTGAATGCTAAGGGCATGAACGCTGCTGTGATGTATGCCCAAGATTTGTGCGTGGTGGGTGCCCAAGATTTTTCTCGCTGATTGCTGAGTTTTGAGTTTTTTGGCTGAGGGAGAATGGGTATGGAGCCAGTGCATTGATTGATGTTTTGTTCTCTGGAGTATGGTGATAAGCCCAAGTTTTATCTCTTGTCAATATACATTTGAGAAAAGCCTTGCCTTCAATGTTGAAATGGTCAAGAAATTCTTGGGCGGCACTGACTGTGGATTTTGTGTGCTTCAGTAAGCCTCTCCGAAACCGCCTTCTGCTGCATGAATTCCAGCAACTGATTAGGTCCCACAGAGTTGGCCTTCTCCGGGTCCCTTCGACAAAACAATGTCGGCTGGCAGGACCCAGGGGAAGAGCCTTCTCTGTGGCGGCCCCAGCCCTCTGGAATCAACTCCCTCCAGAGATTCGAACAGCCCCCACCCTCTTCTTCTTCTGTAAAATGCTGAAGACCCACCTTTGTCGCCAGTCGTGGGAATAATTACCACCTTCTCCCCCCTTTTTTATTATGTTTTTGGCCTTACTGTATGATGGATTAGGTTGAATGTGTATGATTGTATAGTTAGGGATTTTACTATGTATTATTGTTTTTTTAAATTGATTTAACTTTTTATTATTGGATTTGTATTGTATTGTATCACTGCTATGTTGTGAGCCGCCCCGAGTCTGCGGAGACGGGCGGCATACAAATCTAATAAACTAACTATTGGGCACCAATCGCAGCAGTGTTCATGTCCTTAGCATTCAGGTAGCGGATTACACTGCGCACTTTGCACTTGGAGGCGAATGGAATGGGAATGCTCAGCTCTAACCTTTACCACAATGCCAGTCAATGATCTATTGACCACTGGCACTGCTTGTTCTCTTCCATTGGCTTCCCGCTATATGATAGTAACACAAACTTCCCCCATGAAGTTCCCTGCGAGAGCTATGTGCCCTGTACCTTAAGACATATATAGTTCTCCCGACGCCTATGAACGAATGTTTAAAATTACACAGCTTCTAGATGTAGAATGCCTCTTACCAAGGAAACATCATCCAAAATGAGTCCAAATGTTGCTGCTCTTTCTGTTAGGTCTTCACTCACTTGCCTGGAAACCAGCTCTCTTTGTGTGATTAGCTCCCCAGCATCAAAACGAGCCTGGAATAATAAGACATGCCAAGCAGAATTTAGAACAGATAGCAAAGCTAAAATTAGAACTATTGATTTATTAATAGTTAATAAATTAGATAGACTTTTAGCCCATCAACAACTATTCTGCACAACATTTAATAATTAGCATTATTTTCTTGCTACTTCAGTGATAGTCTTCCCACAGGTTTCAATTGCTCCCATGGGAAATAACAGGTCAGTCTGGATTAGATTCCAATCTGGTATCCCTACAATGTCTTGGATTACAAACTTCATTATCTCTTTCTCTAATAAAAGTACAAAAATGTCACATCAATGAGTATGTAAATATATAGATCTGTCAGAAGCCATGCTATAAAAAGGTCAGGACAACATTTTCTTATTTTTAAAACAATAATAAAACTGCTTGAAATTATTTTTTTATACCTTTGTAAAATTAATCTTGAATTTCACATTCAACTTCACTTTTTCAAATCATTCTTACACACTGAAACATAATTCTACAATCCATTCATTTGTTCCATTAGAGAAAATGAACAAAAAGTAGTTATCAATGAGATAACAAGGATAGGAAATGG
This sequence comes from Erythrolamprus reginae, assembly GCF_031021105.1. Taxonomy (NCBI): domain Eukaryota; kingdom Metazoa; phylum Chordata; class Lepidosauria; order Squamata; family Dipsadidae; genus Erythrolamprus; species Erythrolamprus reginae. The sequence goes on from NC_091963.1 coordinate 114,282,406, forward strand.
GAGAATAAAGATTGGATCAGATAAAGAGATTATACACACTTTCAAGTTCATGATTCTACCTCTTCAAATTATATTTTTTAATGTGATGCCTGGTTTTCCTTTTCCTTCCTTATTATTCACTTTGTGCAAACTGTTTGCTCTGGAGTGTATTAGATTAATAATCCCTGAATATTCCTTCTAAGATGCCTTCCTCCTTTGCCTATGTACTGGCATCTTCCCCTTTTCCAAGAAAGAAAAATGCAATGCCCGCACGTGAAACGGACAGGAGACAGATTCACTGGGAGCTTTCATAGGTTGCACAAGAATATGTCCACAGAGACAGAAAAAGGAAGGAAATGGAATTAGAAAGTCTTTTGACAGACAGGAGTAATTGGCTCCATAGAATAAAATAAATAGTCCCTGCCCTTTGCAGTATCTCATTAAATGAAGCAATTAGAATTGTGAAAATGATGCCTAGGCTCATAAGAAGAGACATGAGTCTTATCCTATTCTCTCTTACCACCACAGATTTGAGGATCTCAGTTGTGATGGAAGGCAATACTCGTTCATCATAATCTTCGCCAATAGTGGTGAAAATCCGGGGGAGTTGTGTCATGACTGGCCTGAACAAGATTCGGAGTGTGATATTCACATTCTGTAGATCTACCCAGAAGATAGGAAGCAGATTGTAGCAGTTACATGTTCTGAGCCTATACCAAGCTTCCCACATCTAGTTTTTTAATGAATCTATTGCAGTGATGCAAACCTTTTTTGCTCAAGTGCCAAAAGGGTCTACATGCATGTGCTAGCCCAAACCATGCCCTTCCCTGCACATGCGCACAACCCTTGTGCTGCTCCCCATGCATGCACACAAACTGCTGTGCTGCCCCCCCCCTCCATGCGCACAGACCTCGCTGAAGCCTCTGGATGGTGAAAAATGGCCCAAACGGCAGTTTGGAAATAAACTTCCATTTGTCCCATTAGGCCGTTTTTCACCGTTCCCAAGCTTCAGGAGATTTCCTGAAGCCTGGGGAAGAGCGAAAACAGCCAAAAGTCAGCTGGGCAGCACACACATGGGTGCTGGAGCTGACATAAGGCAATGCCTCGCACGTCCTCAGATATGGTTCCAGGTACCACCTGTGGCACGCATGCCATAGGTTGGACATCACTGGTCTATTGGGAATACAATTCCCAGAATTCCATCAGTATACTGACTCAGAAGATTCTTAGATAAGCCTTGCACATACAATTTCCAAAATAAAGGGTGATCTGCTGCCAAATAATCTAACTCAATTTTCTGTTCTAAGTAGTTCTAGGACAACTTTACCAGAGAGAAAGATGACTATCACAATAGTTTTTTCCCCTACTCCAATCCTATCTAGTAAACTTTGCTTTTATTTTCCTTCTCCATTACAGGATCCAGGGAGGGAAAGAAAAAATGATCCAAAACCAGATAAGATGATCTGCAAATCACTGCCCCTCCCCTAAAATGTAGGTGTGTGGGGGGGGGGGGGGGGAAGAAGGATAACAAGCGGATGTGTTTTTAACTCTTATTTCCATAATAGAAATATAACAGGCTGATTTGCTTGGGTGTTAACTTTTCATTAAAAGATAGTTTTGAGTCCATGTAATATTCATTGCAGGGATACAAAAGTGGCCGGTCATGGATGCCTACTTTATCTTCTTGAGACTTCCTGTCATTCAAGTATTAGCCAAGTGCAATTTGTCTTAGTTTGAGATGAAGTTCTACCAGATGAGGTTATATGCTCTAGCTTTACATGTCCAATTACCTAGCTCCAGCTCTCCATTCCATTAATAAAAACAGGATAACTGTCTCACCGCTTACCTTTGCTCCCAGTGATTACAGGCACATTGCGAGGGCGGGAACGGCAGTCGAAGAGTATTGGCTTTTGAACCCAAGGAATGAGAAAATGGGTTCCTTCTCCCATTACTACGTCTTGAACACCTTGGAACCGATCAAATATGACAGCCCGATGGCCGGCATCCACTGCAAATAGGGAGAAAAACATTCGAACTTTGAATGCAAGAAAAGCAGGAAAAATTGAATACTTTTTGTGTCCTTTCTTTCTTTGTGTCAGAAGCATCTACAAATTCACACACTTAACAACATTAAACTGTGAGCCAATAAAATAGGTCATTGAAATATACCACATATAAAAAGTATATAAAATAGTGTTTTCTCTTGCTAGCATGAGGTTTTCTTTCACAGATGTTGAATGACATTGTATGCACCCAAACAAACCAAAGTGTCCCAGGGTGGTGGTGGAGAGGGGGTTGAAGATGATATTAACCCCCTATGTTTGGTTGAATGGGCACCACAACTTATACCCATTATTTTATTCCTAGCAAGTATTTTCTGTTTGGTATTAAAACAGTGGTTCTTTACGGTAAGTGCGTGGTCCAGAGTTACTCCCAAATACTTTAGAGCAGTGCAATGTTGAATGTTTTTTGTATTATTTCCAGATGGTAGCTTTCATTAATCAAGTATTCACTGGATACATAGAAGTACAATTCATTTCATTAACTACCATTATTATATGTGGAAAACTAATCATCTCCAGTTCATGTGTTTTGTAGGTCTGTGTCCAAATACAACAAATTGCCCCATCAGAGAAAAGAAAACACATTACCGTTGCGTTAATTACATCATTAACTGACCAGTTCAAAGTAGCTTAAGACTGGATTACTTATAATTCTCCCAGTACGCCCTAAACTCCAGTCCATGCTGAATCTGATTAAAGATGTCAGTGACTAAATCTAGAATATTGTATATATAATAATTTGTTCCCCATGAAATGATAGTTCTATGTTCTTGTTTATATCAAATCATGTAACAAAAATCAATCCGTTTAGTTTTTATCTTTGTTATTTTCTATCATAATCATCTCTGCCTCATTAATTAAGGCAGATCTTCCTCAATCCTGAAATATTACAACCATCAGAATTTGCATTGTGAGGTAAATCCCAAAACGTATGAAAAACACCTTGCTGAGGAACTTTTATATGATCTGTCAGTTTGCATATGGGTAGTCTTCTTTTTAGAACCATTAATATAATGACCAAAATTAAAATGTCACTGATAAAAGTGACTTAGAATCAGTCCTCACACTTATGACCACTGCAGCCTCCCCAAAGTTATGTGATCAAAATTCAAGTACCTGGCAACCAGCATGCATTTACAATGGCTTCAAACAAGCGAAGTCAATGGGGAGAAGGTCATAAAATCAAGTGCAACATACTTAACAACTGCCTAGTTTAGCAAAGGAAATTCCTGGTTGTATATCAAGAACTACCTGTACTTCAATGGAGACTGTAATAAGAGTACAGTGCTGCTGTTCAGAATTTCAGACAACAATTTATTTATTTATTTATTTATTAGATTTGTATGCCGCCCCTCTCCGTAGACTCAGGGCGGCTAACAACAATAAGAAACAGCATAAAACAAATCTAATATTTAAATTACTAAAAGCCCTTATTAAAAACCAAGCATACACACAAACATACCATGCATAAATTGTATAGGCCTAGGGGGAAGAGAATATCTAAATTCCCCCATGCCTGATGACAGAGGTGGGTTTTAAGGAGCTTACGAAAGGCGAGGAGGGTGGGGGCAATTCTGATCTCTGGGGGGAGTTGGTTCCAAGGGCCGGGGCTGCCACAGAGAAGGCTCTTCCCCTGGGCCCCGCCAAACGACAATGTCCTCTTCTAGAGTGCCCCATCCATTTATTCTTCAAATTAGTCTACATCTCCTTTCATCCTACACTTGGGGTTGATTTTGAAAAAAATCATCCCACCTAGATCTTTTTTCTCCATTGATTTTCCTCTCTTATATTTCTGGAAGTCTTGGGGTTTCTGAAACTTGCTAATTTCTTTTCTTTCACTGGGATGATGCTGTAATCTCAGTCCCACTATTTAGATCAGACTAAGAAACTATGTTTAAGAACAAGTAATAATTTGGGGAAAGGGTAAGACAATTGTGCTGTCCTCTGATTTTCATTTGCTCAGTAACTTCTCTTTTCTCAAAGACAAAATGTGCAATTTGGGAAAATTCTCTTACTCAGCATAAGTTGTCACTCTGACACCCCATGAGGAATTGATCTGCTTATGCTGAACCACAAACTATGGCTGCTTGAGAAACCTTTATTGATTTATTTTTTTTGAAACCAATCTACTTTTAAAGACAGCTTGGAAATTTCAATTAGTTTAGAACGCTTGAATAATGTAGGAGCCATGCATTCAGATCACAGTTCACTGTTGTGTGCCCATTACATTGGCTACTTATTTGTTTTTGTATTTAAATTGTTATTGCCCTTTAACATTCTAAAATTTTGAAATAAGCTACCACTTGCTTCCGTATTAATTTTAGAAGCTCTTAGATGTTATCAGAATCAACAGACACTGGGCCTTTTCAACAGTGCATTGATATCTTGAAAATATAGAGATACAGTAAAATATACTTTAAGTGAGGTACAATTTATTTATTTATTCCATTCTTGGAGATTGCATTCATATTGTTTTCCTGGCAACACCACAAAAGTGCTTTTAAAGCACTTAACTTTAATTGCTAAAAGTAATTAACCAGGATGGGGTGGGGTCGCAAGCTCTCCAGCCTATCTAACTTACAGTCCTGAAATTTCCTAGTGCTTTTCTATCAAAGCATTGCTCGTATCTACTATGCTAAGCTTCTTCAAGATCATAGAAGGTCAAAGGGTGCTGCCACCTGCTGAGACTTTTCTTTAAGGCAGAAATATTGCCCATATTTCAACTTCTGATCAGTAAAACAGTGTAATGCTATGTTTTAAATCTGACATTTAGTTGCACAGTTTAAAATATATTTGCAAACCTTCTTGCAAAATATGGACATTCCTTTCTTAAAATGTCACTGGTATATGAGATAAACAGCATTTGTACTAAATTTTACATGAGTTAGAAAAGTATACAGGTAGTCTCTGGGTTACGTCGTCCCTGATGTACGACGTTTCGTCGTTACGATGACCCGGGGACAGCTGTATATTCCAAGGGGAGAGGTAGAGAGATTTAAAGCGAAAACGTCCCTCGCTGGTCCCTTGAAGCCGGGCCTTCTTGGCGCTGTGTTGCTGCAGCCTCTGAGGCTGCCCCCGCCGTCTCCATTCAGGCGAGGGGATCTCCACGGTGGGTGCCTCAGAGGCTGCAGCAACGCAGCCCCGAGAAGGCCCCGCTGTTGGTTCCTTGAAGCCGGGCCTTCTCGGCGCTGCGTTGCTGTAGCCTCCGAGGCGTCCACCGCTTTGATCTCCTCGCCCGAATGGAAGCGGCGGCTGTTGGTTTCTTGAAGAAGTGCCCCCCCGCCACCGTGTAAATCGGAATATTCATGAAAATTGGAATATTCCGATTTACACCAAACTCGTCTTACGACGGGCCGTGGGAACGGATCCCCGTCGTAAGTCGGGGATTACCTGTACTGCTCAAAAAAATAAAGGGAACACTTAAACAACAGAATATAATGTAACTCCAAATAAATCAAACTTCTGTGAAATCAAACTGTCCACTTAGGAAGTAACACTGATTTACAATCAGTTTCATTTTGTTGTCAGCACATCCAACTTATATTCAATGAGAATATTTCATTCATTCAGATCTAGGATGTGTTATTTGAGTGTTCCCTTTATTTTTTGGAGCAGTGTATTTTTCAATGACTAAAGAAGAATAACTGTCCCAGGAGAAAAATAGGAAATAATGGACTTGGTTATAGGCTTAATTTTTCTAGTCATTCTTCTGTCATTCTTCCAGCCATCACAATAGAAGACAAAAAAAAGAGAGAGATGCTGTTTTCTATAGTTTTGTTTTTAAATTCTTTGATGGGGAATTTTTTAAGAATGTGGACTTTTGAGATTTTTAAAACAAAATTATTACTGTACAAGCTGAAATGATTATATTTCATCAATTTCTATCTTAATATTTACTTGGTTATCTCACAGGAAAGCAACAACCCTGCAGTGAAAGTCTTCCTTACCATTATACAGAGCAGAGTTGACAACTCCACCAACAACTGCCAACCCCAAGCCGAGTTTCCCCACTGTCTCAAAAATTTTGGAAGCCATTAGTGTCAATGTAGGTCCTTCTTCTGTTTTCTGATACAATTACACCTATACAGATAGGAGGGGGAAAAAAATCCAGTAATAAGAAAAGCAAAGAAATGGCTTCTCAGATGATACTTCTGCATAAACAGCAACAGCAGCTTCCTTTCCACACACACAATCTTCACAGAATACAATAGTTACTTAAGTACAGTGTTCCCTTGATTTTCGCGGGTTCGAACTTCGCGAATAGCCTATACCACGGTTTTTCAAAAAATATTACTTAAAAAATACTTCGCGGGTTTTTTCCTATACCACGGTTTTTCCCACCCGATGACGTCATATGTCATCGCCAAACTAATAAATTTTGCAAATAAATAACAAAAAAAATAATTATTGTTAATAAATAATTATGTTTATAAATATCAGGATCACTAAGTGTCTTATTCAATGGTGAGTACCAGTAATAATGGTGAGTAAATGGTTGTTAAGGGAATGGAAAATGGTAATTTAGGGGTTTAAAGTGTTAAGGGATGGCTTGTGATACTGTCCATAGCCAAAAATGGTGTATTTACTTCCGCATCTCTACTTCGCGGAAATTCGACTTTCGCGGGCGGTCTCGGAACGCATCCCCCGCAGAAATCGAGGGAACACTGTATGCTATTTAGATAATTTAAGATACAATCCTTGCAATAATAACAATTATTATTATTATTAGAAATTATTAGAATGCTGATATATCTTTAAAGAAATAATGTGATTTCAGGAAAAAGGTATGCTTGATTTAAGATGATCTTGAATGTGCTATGTGAACACGCAAATCACCTTTTTGGCAGGTCAAAGTCTCCAACTGAAAGGAGCTGGAATGTAAAGGCAGGGAGATTAGTAAAGCAGCTCCACAACAAATTCCCTGACCTTTTTCCTCTTTGAATCTAGATTGCTTCACAGCCCTAGTAATTTTCCAAATGCTTTATCTTCTTCTGTCTGTATATAGAACATTGCCTAAAACTTATTCTCCCATATTTAAGACTATTAGAACCTAGAATTAAATTAGTTAAATTAGTAAATTTAATCTTTTAATATTGTTCTTTAACAACAGAATAAAATGTTCTTACTGAATACAAATGATGGAAGAATATTAAGATAATAAGATAGTCTGCTCAATTTAATCCAGCTACATTTTTTCTGTCTTGGGGCAATTAGCAAATACATTAAAGACTAAATTGGCAAATGAGCAAGTTTCTTTAACCCGTGTGACTTTCAAATGTTTCATCCTGAGGAAACCCCCAACAATTATCTCTACATTCAGTACTGCAATGTTTTCTGTGGACACATTATTAGAATCCTGCACTGTTCATAAAGGGCTCTGTTAAAGCTTGATGGGTCTGATGGGATACCTATTTCCCAAAGATAGTACACATTCGATACTCCTTGGGTGTTCTAGGCTGTTAACGCAATAGCTGTGACAAACTTTTTAAAAATTGAATAAATCTAGTGAACAGATCTCTTTTAAGATACAGCCGTTTCCAAAGCTCTTTAATGTGTTTTAATATAAATTTCCACAGCAACTTTTAGTCTAGTCACTCTCTCCATTATAAAATCCCCTCTCTCAGGAAACCGCCCTTTGCAAATCCTGTCTAATCCCTACTCTCTCTACTGAAATAAGACAGCCCAAGCATTTAGCTTCACTCCGGTTCTGGAAGACTACAGGAGCATGTGCAATTCTTTTTATTTGCAGAATCCGCCCATCTCCCAAATTCCCTTATCTATCCCAGCCGTTTCTCCATTGTGGTCATGCGTTTCCATCTGCGTTGCAAAACGTTCATTTGCGAGAATTCTGCACCGCATCCATTAAAGCAAACTCCAAATATCAGGATTTCTTTTCAAGCATGCTTTTGCATTTCATCACGGCGCGTATTGCTAAATTCTCCGCAGTTATTTCACAACAAAAGATACACCCCGTTCAGCAGAAGGGAAAAGAAGGCGAAGCTCAACGATTCTTAGGCACAGGCATAACTCACCTCCTAAGGAAGAATTGACCTCCACATGAAGATTCCACCGAGCCACCTGGTCCCTCTGTACTTACCCACAAAGCGCAACCGAGCGTCGTTCCTTTGCTAACTGCGGCAGTGCCTGACGGGATTCGTAGTTCTTTGAACGCTAAGTACAAAACAATAGCCTCAGCACCCTGGGCCATGTACAAGCAAGATGAAACTTCGAATCCCGAAGGGCACCGCGATGCAAAGGCCCGCCCTTTCCTATTGGCGGACGCCGCAGGGCTTCATGGGAATGGCTGGCAGATTGAATTGAGCCAGGCGGTAAGCATGGGGGAAAGGTGAACGTGGGAACGCGCGAATTATTCTCCTCCCCCCCTCTTCCGTTTGGAGATGAACTTAGTGCTTAAAGCTGTATGCCATTTTTGGAGTAGTTGTAGCAAAGAGAAGAATGATGTACAGTATACGGAGCACGTTCCCCCCACTGTTCTTTCGCTGCTACGCGCAGTCCAAAATGGTATATTGGAGCTTTAAGTTCATCTCCAAACGGAAGGGGGGGGGGGGGTAATTCGCGCGTTCCCACGTGTTTTAAGAATATAGAGCGGGAAGAAAAAGCTGGTCCTGTGACATAACTCATGGTTTACTTAATCATGATTTATGAAACGTATTGGGTGTGAATGAGAATCTAACCATAGATAGTTAGCACAGTGAGGTTTGCAGTTCTATTAATAGTTAGATTTTAGTCAATGTTTTTTCTCCAGGCATTTACTTGGCAACCCATTACTCTTAGTTTTTAATTTTAATTCTTAAATTTACTTAATATCTATTAAAAATTGTCTGGCTGTATTATAAAAGTATGACTACTATATGCAAACTAACAAGAGCAACATTGCCACTCCGATATTAGCACTGATATGCCAAATGCTATTTCATCCAAATGCTGAGGTTTTCTTGTTTTCAATATGCAAAGATAGGTTACTCCTCATTTTGAATTTTTTATCCAAATTGAGATAATTCATCCAAACAAATGACTGCTAATAAAAATATAACAGCTATATGACTAATTTATGCTTCAGATGCTATTTTAATCCAGAAAACTGGATTGGCCAAGGCTCTTTCAACAACTATACAGTGTTCCCTCGATTTTCGTGGGGGATGCGTTCCGAGACCGCCCGTGAAAGTCAAATTTCCGTGAAGTAGAGATGCGGAAGGAAATACACCATTTTTGGCTATGGACAGTATCACAAGCCTTCCCTTGACACTTTAATCCCCTAAATTACCATTTCCCACTCCCTTAACAATCATTTACTCATCATTATTACTGGTACTCACTGTTGAATAAGACACTTAGTGATCCTGATATTTATAAACATAATTATTTATTAATATTTTTTTTTGTTATTTATTTGCAAAAATTATTAGTTTGGCGATGACGTATGATGTCATTGGGGAGGAAAAACTTGTATAGTAAAAAACCAGCGAAGTATTTTTTAATTAATATTTTTTGAAAAACTGTGGTATAGGCTATTTGTGAAGTTTAAACCCGTGAAAATCGAGGGAACACTAATTCAAAAATAAAAATTTAGAAGTATAGCTACTGCATTCGACTTTTTAAGATGTTGACTGAATTAAAGGAAAATTTTTTCAAAGAAACATTTAACTAAAAGGTCAAAAAGAATATTTATCTCTATCTATCTATCTATCTATCTATCTATCTATCTATCTATCTATCTATCTATCTATCTATCTATCAATCAGACTTCTATGCTGCCCTCAAAGCGACTCAGGGTGGCATACAACGTTGTAAATGCAGACAATATGTGAAGAAATCTAAGTATTTTTAAAAAGACATATACAAAATGAATAAAAATTCTACAAAACCCCTTACACAGTCATTCACGTTCATCCAATTCCATCATTCAAATCAATCGGGAACAATCTCATGGCTCATGGTCCCCATGCCCACTTTTTGCTTTTCATTACGGTAATTTATATCTATGCATACAGTACAGAAGTACAGTATATGTAAGTGTTGTCCCCCATCTATACAAATTCTGTGAATAATGGTTGATTATTTTATCTGTTTTGACAACTCTGCATTCAGTGCATCAGATCATATTCTTGTACCAATAGATTCATGATGCTTGTATACTTAACCAAGAGAACAGTTTTCAATGAACAGTGATCACATTTCAATTGACGGGTATCCAATATTAAACATCACTGCATTCCCCCCCCCCACCCGTTAATTAGTCTTCCTTCAGGAGGACAAATAATTTTTACCCATTTAAGACATAATACAAAGGTAAGATGATTGTGTTCTGTCCTACCTAAAACAGTGGCCCCTAACCTTTTGGGCACCAGGGACCAGTTCTGTGGAGAAAAGATTTTTCGTGGATCAGAGGGAGTGTGATTTTGTGCGCTGCCTGCATCTTGCAGGTGTTTCTTGCCCAGTTTCTGGCATGCTGCAGTCCAGTGCGGGTCCACATACCAGGGGTTGGGAACCCCTGCTCTAGAAGTTGTGTGGTTGGGACTGAACATCAGTTGTTTGTGTACCTTTATGTATTGCCCTGCTCATTCATGCATAACATATTGAGCAGAGTGTTACATAATGGGGAAAAACAGCTAATTGCTCCATGACATGCTTGGAGGGATAGTCATAGATATTTTATCTATAGCTTTTGCTGTTGCTTGGAATAATAATAATAATAATAATAATAATAATAATAATAATAGTAATAGTAATAGTAATAGTAATAGTAATAGTAATAATTAGATTTGTACGCCGCCCTTCTCCAAGGGCTCGGAGTATCTCACAATAGCAAATCCAATATCAAAAGTAATTTAAAAACCCATTACTGTATTACTAAAAAAAACCCCATTCAATTCTACACAAACACATCATTCTCAAATGCTAGAGTCAGAAAGATGGGGGGGAGGGTTATTCTCCCCATGCCTGGTGGCATAAATGGGTCTTTAACATCTTGCGGAAGGCATGGAGGGTGGGGGCAATTCGAATCTCCGGGGGGGAGTTGATTCCAGAGGGCTGGGGCCATCACAGTGAAGGTTTTACCTCTAGGTCCTGCCAGACGGCATTGTTTAGTCGACGGGACCCAGAGAAGGCCAATTCTGTGGGACCTAATTGGCTGCTGGGATTCGTGCTGCAGAAGGTGGTCCTGTAGGTATTCTGGTCCGATGCCATTTGGCTTTAATAGCAAATACCAGAAAGTTTAATGATTAAGAAGTTACACATCTGAGACCCAGAGTTGGGTGTAACATTACAGATAGCCCAAAACTATCAGAAATTTTTTATGTGGTAATATTAATATAAAACTAGAGACAAATAAATATATTTAATTGAATTTAAATACTCTTAAATGCAAATGAAATGGAACTTAGTTTTTGAACTGAATATGAGTCACCACCTTTTGGAATATGACCCCCAGTTCATCTAAGCCCAAGGGTAATAATTGTCTCTTTAAAAGTTGCACAATCCTTGTTTAATTACTTACAAAGGTATATGCTTCCTAATCAAACACTTTGTCACTAGTGGCTTTTAGTAGATTTTTCTCTATTGTTTGGTAATTTGACATTCAAAATCTAGTGAGTAATTTTGTTTTGCAATAGGACCGTGATGGCGAACCTATGGCACAACTGCCCCAGGTGGTACGCGGAGCCATAACTCTCAGCATAAGAGCCATTGCCCCAGCTCAGCTCCAGTGCACATGTGCACACTGCCCAACTGATTTTTGGCTTGAAAGGAGGCTCTGAGAGGGCATTTTCAGCCTCCGGTGTGTGTGTGTGTGTGTGTGTGTGTGGTCAGGAGAGCCTGGGGAGGGCAAAAAATGGGTCTACCAAGTCCAGCAGAAGACAGGGAGCCAGGGGCATGTGCACATGCACAGGAGGGTTAGCATGGCAGGGGTTCATGTGCACATGCACAGGTAGTCATTGAATTATGGGTGTAATGGGGAGGGCATGGCCAAATGCCATGGTGAGATGGGTGTTCCCCATGCTCCGCTGGGGAACCCTGATATCCCTGCCACTAGAAGGTCTGGCTCAATCAGAATTGGACCAGAACTGCCCTGTAGGGGTGGGGGAAAAGAGAGGTGCCTGCCAGCAAGCTGGGGTGGGGTGGCAAACTACCCAGGGAGCTGACAAAGTCCTCTTGGCCTGCGGTGATGTAAAATAATGTCCTAGCTGCGGCCACGAACAGCTGGATTGATTGTTGAAGATTGAAGTCACCTGGGAAAGAAGATATAAGAGCGTGCTGGAGAGTGAGAAGAAGGTAGCAAACAGAAGTTGGTGACTGGTTTTTTTGCTGATAGAAGCCCAAAAAAGGATTGTAAAATTTAGCTATAGCAACTACTCTGGAACAAAAATTGAATTGGCTGGGGGTAGACTCAGGAGACAAAACTAGGTAAAAGGAGGTAGCACGAGTTAAAATACATATACTGAAAGTTAAGATTTAAATATAAGAGATAGGAGATTTAGAAATAAGAGGGATGTTTATGAAGGGTAAGATCTAGAGAAGCATTCAAGTCTCATATAACTGTAATAGAATTATCCACTTAGGGAAGGATTTTGAGGGTAAATGAGAAGTAGGAAAGAAGGAGATAAAGGAGAGAGTAGAGGAAGAGTAGGAGGAAGAAGGAAAGAGAAGGGATTGGTAATAGAAGGAGTAAGAAAGTAGGTAGTAGAAGCGGAATAGCCGCCTGAGGTAGAAAGAGGGAAGTGGAGAGAAGAAAGATGGATACAGATGAAACAATATACAGTGTTCCCTCGATTTTCGTGGGTTCGAACTTCGCGAAAAGTCTATACCATGGTTTTTCAAAAATAATTAAAAAATACTTCGCGGTTTTTTCCCCTATACCAGTTTTTCCCGCCCGATGACGTTATATGTCATCGCTAAACTTTCTTCCGCCTTTAATAAATATTTTTTAAATAAACTTTAATAAATAAACATGGTGAGTAATAATCTAAATGGTTGCTAAGGGAATGGGAAATTGTAATTTAGGAGTTTAAAGCGTTAAGGGAAGGCTTGTGATACTGTTCATAGCCAAATATAATGTATAAATTCGACTTTCGGGGCGGTCTCGGAACGCATTCCCCGCGAAAAGTGATGGAACAGTGTAAAGCAAAATTGGAATGTGATCTAGTTTATTGTACTTGAAAAATGATATACAGTATGCATATTAAGTTGTATTGAAGGTATATGAAGTTGTATGTTGAATGTGGAGAAAAATAAAAATATATTTTTAAAAAGAATTATGGGTATAAGCATGTACACATGTGTGATAGCACACATGCTTGTGCTTTCACTGCAATATTTTATTTATTTATTTATTTATTTTATTTATTTATTGGATTTGTATGCCGCCCCTCTCCGCAGACTCGGGGCGGCTAACAACAGTAATAAAACAGTATATAACAATAATCCAATACTAAAAACAGTTAAAACCCATTATATAAAAACCAACATACATACAGACATACCATGCATAAAATTTTAAAGGCCTAGGGGGAAAGCATATCTCAGTTCCCCCATGCCTGGCGGCAGAGGTGGGTTTTAAGCAGCTTACGAAAGGCAAGGAGGGTGGGGGCAATTCTAATCTCTGGGGGGAGTTGGTTCCAGAGGGCCGGGGCCGCCACAGAGAAGGCTCTTCCCCTGGGTCCCGCCAAGCGACATTGTTTGGTTGACGGGACCTGGAGAAGACCCACTCTGTGGGACCTAATTGGTTGCTGGGATTCGTGCAGCAGATAACCTTAATAGGACAGCATAACCTTAAAAGTAAAAATGATTCAGCTTGCCTGTAAAATAGCCTATTTTAGTTGTTTCAAGATATACTGCAATCAGTAAAACAATGCAATATTTTCAAGAAAGCGCCTGCAAATCAGATAGGCCAATTTGGAATGACTAGATCTTTTGTGTTTTCATTCAGGGGTAAGACGAGGTAGAATGGTTCTTAGTATTTTTTAACTTCCCCATGTTGTGCTGCTTCCTCTAATCCGACTAAGCCAACAGAGAAAGTATCTATAGTGGGAATATAATTTCCTCCTGCCACCTCTATTCCCATTTAATAGAAATGAAGATACTATCCTGCTTAAAATCAAATCGCAAGCACTTCTTAGGAAATACCTGCGTGATTTGCTTTAGTTTAGTGTTTATTATCAGGATACCAGCTAGTAAAGAACAAGCTAAACATTTTGCTGAACATCTGTGAAGTTTTATTAACATTTTTAAATGCTCTCAGAAGGGGACTATTCTGTTGAACATTTTCCTATTTATAAAATAGCTACCAAAGGAAACAGCTAAAGTGTTATTTATTACTCCTAATTCATCTTTTAATTTTACCAATCAAGTGGTCATTTTTTTCAAAGTGCTAAGCTTCAGCTGTTCACCATTTTTCAACATCCATAAAGTATGTGGGATCCATAGACATTCCTGTAGATGTGTGTAAAATTTTAGCACTGCGCAGCGTGCTGGCTGCCACTTTAATATTTTCTAATTGCAGCGTTTAAAAGTATAATAGAAGATAAGACAGAAAATCCTGTGGCTGTAAAGGGAGAGTACTGTATTGCTCTGAGTGTTAACTCAGTCAAATCTTAGCATTGTTTGAACGCTCAAACTTTAGTTGCAAAGATTTTAAAAAATCATTTAAGAATTACAGTAGATCCAAATAAAAAAATATTTGTTTCTATTCATTCCTGAATCAATAAGAAAGACAATGACACTTGTAAATATGAGCAGAATGTCACTGGGTGGTTCTCTGATCCACCTGAGACCCTGTAAGAAAATAGCTCGCATACCAAATGATGCCTTTGATGGCATTTCTATCTCCATCTGTTCTCCGCTACCCCCTCCTTTTTTCCCTGATTCTCTTTTAGCTGACTGTGGTTCAAACCTCCATTAAGCGCTAAGTAGGCAGAATCAAAGCAATTGGCCATTATATAGCTTCCATTAAAAATGAAGAAAAGGCAGAAAATTGCCTTCTTTATTTCAACATATTGCTGAGAGAGCAACATTTCTAGGAATAGAGCACAGAAAAAAAAAAGAAAAGAAGCCAAAGGATTTGCCGACTGAGCATCTTTGGGAGGTATAATACACTCACCTGTCTCACCAGGAACAAGAATGATTGATTTTGAAGGTAATATCAGTGGCAAAAGGCTATCTTTTCAATAGCGTGTTTGCTTTTCCACAACTGCATCTGTTAGGGCAGTGATGGCAAACCTTTTAGGCACAAAACGTTGCGCGTGCTTGTTGAGCATGCGTGTGTGCACTCATTGCACATATGCTCTGGAAAAGCCAGACTTCTGTGTTCTAGTGCGCAGGTGTGGCTGGCGATCAGCTAAGCACGCATGCGCGGGCCAGTTTTCAGCACTGCCACACGTGCAAATGGATCGTGCTCTGGAAGAAAAGGAACTTCCAGGTTTTGGCATGCATGTGCGCCCGATAATCAGTTCGCCAGCGCATATGCGCACACTGATTTTCGGCACTGCCACACGTGCACAGGATAGCTGATTGTTGCACGCACATACACGCCAGAAACCCAGAAGACAAACAGGCAAGGTTGCGTATGCTGGGTGACATGTCTTCATGTGCCATTTTGGACTCCTGTGCCAAAGATTCGCCATCATGGCATTAGAGGGTTGGGCCCATTTTGTTTGAAATGAAAGAAGAGCCTTGCTGATCTGAAAGCTATGTAATCAAAAATCCAAAGTAGCTAACTTAATGCCTCTGAAAAGATCCAAAGCACAATGTGAGCACTATACTATTGGGCATTCGGCTAAGCAACAACCAACATTGAAAGCCTAGCAGTGAAGAGCCAAAATGATAAGCGGCCCTATTTTATTTGACACCCTTGTACTTAAGTTTTGGATTATTATTCCAAGCCCATGAAAATGCATTATTAAGGCTACCAGAGGTAGCATCTAATAGTCATCCATTCTTTTGTAGGGCAGATCTAGAAGCCCAGGGTGAAAAAGCCTAGGATGCAATACAATGAGCTATAATTAGGTTAATCATATCCAATTGTGGACCATGGATTATTTGTCTGTCTGTCTGTCTGTCTACCCACCCACCAAATTTGTAATGAATGTTTGTTCTAGTCTTACAGACTTAAAGCAGTTTGGTATGTCACTGGGCAGGAAAATATTAAGCTATGGTCAATTCCTCCTTTTGGCCTCCGGCAAAGAGATAGGATGGATTCTGAGACTATTGTGGCTATTGCTTTTCATGGATCTTATTTCTCTGATATAGCATAGATGGGTGACTGCTAACATTTAATGAATAGTAGACTTTGCTGGGCTAAGATAATAGAACTTGCATGTTGCCAATGGTGACCCTTGGTCATTACTAGTACTATTTTTCTCTCCATCTGGCTTCAGTTTTTATCAGCTTATGCCGATGTGTCCACTATGAATAGCCTTCCAGATACCTTTTTTCAATAATCCTTGTCCTAGTGTTGGCCCAGCCCAAATCTGGTTGGTTCATTTCACTCAATGCAAGTAGCCAAAAATCACACCGTGGTTGGAAACATATTTTTTCTGTACAGAATTAAAGATTTCATTTTGGACTAGAGTCAAATTACATTAGCAGTTTTAAACTATTTGAAAGTTAAAACTATAAAAGATAGACTCATAGAAACATGGAAACATAGAAGTCTGGCGGCAGAAAAAGACCTCATGGTCCATCTAGTCTGCCCTTATACTATTTTCTGTATTTTATCTTAGGATGGATATATGTTTATCCCAGGCATGTTTAAATTCAGTTACTGTGGATTTATCTACCACATCTGCTGGAAGTTTGTTCCAAGGATCTACTACTCTTTCAGTAAAATAATATTTTCTCATGTTGCTTTTGATCTTTCCCCCAACTAACTTCAGATTGTGTCCCCTGGCTCAAGGATAAAATCATCTTTTGTGTGGTTTGAACTTGTGGATGGAATATTGTATCTATAAGATCAAAAGTATGTGCCTCCAGAGTTAATGAAGGAAAAATTTGACATTATTCAATTAATATTTTAGGAAGAATTCTAATCTTTACATGATTCAACCAATTTAGCAAATTTCTTGGTTAAATAAATTTTGATGTGCAATGCACTTTATTTTTAGGATTATTTTGGATTAAGAATATTACTGCGATAGGAAATAGATGTGGTTTTACTTTCAAATAATTGTGATTGTAATCACATGGATCCATTTATTTTTCAAAAAAACACACAGGTCTATTTAAATTTAATTAAATCTTTGGATTAATCAGTTAAAAGTCAAATGGTCAGTCAAGGAGATAGCCCTTGGGATTTTTAAAGGCTGCAATTAAGCAGTCTTTTAAATCTTGTTAACACAAATTACTTATGTAAAGAGATTTATCATTCACTAAGATTGGCGATAGCTGATAAATACTTCAAATTTGAAAATAAATGTTTTTTAAAAACAGATAAACAATATTGCATTGAATATAGCAACATTTAAAGTTCCATTGCAGCATAGAAGCTATGAATATAATGATAGTTTTTGGGTTTTTTTTACAAATAAGTTCCTAATAGTGCAGATATTCTTTCCTGGTTGGAAGCACCAGTTTTGTGGGTAAGAAGGTAGCAATTGTGCATAAGAATAATTTGCATTCATTCTGTTTATTAAACATAAAGACCGAGAGAGTCCTTACCAGCACAAAATTTGCTGCCCATGTTGCTAGTCCTTATCCTGCTTCTGTTGCCTCTCTTTCAACTCACTTCAGGCACCTGATTTCCCTCAACATAGCTGAGGGCAAAGGCTGCCCATCTGATGGAAATGGAATAAGGGGGAAAGACCTTCGTTAAGCCCAGTTCAATTAAAGATGACTAATGGGTATAAGGTAAGGGCCACATCATGGGGATGTAGAAGATTTCTTTTGACTAGGGCTCATTTGTTGATACAGTTAAAAACAAGTGGAGAGAGTCGTAGGACAGTATGTCTCAACCTTAGCAGTCTGAAGATACCGTAGACTTATTATTATTTATTTATTACTTAGATTTGTATGCCGCCCCTCTCCGAAGACTCGGGGCGGCTCACAACACGTGGAAACAAATCATAAATAATCTAAACAAATTTAAAATATTTAACGATTTAAAAAAGACCCCATATACTAACAGACATACACTCAGGCATACCATATATAAATTAAACATGCCCAGGGGAAGATGTTTCAGTTCCCCCATGCCTGACGGCAAAGGTGGGTTTTAAGGAGTTTTCGGAAGGCAGGAAGAGTAGGGGCAGTCCTAATCTCCGGGGGGAGTTGGTTCCAGAGGGCCGGTGCCGCCACAGAGAAGGCTCTTCCCCTGGGGCCCGCCAACCGACATTGTTTAGTTGACGGGACCCGGAGAAGGCCCACTCTGTGGGACCTAATCGGTCGCTGGGATTCGTGCGGCAGCAGGCGGTCTCGGAGATATTCTGGTCCAGTGCCATGAAGGGCTTTAAAGGTCATAACCAACACTTTGAATTGTGACCAGAAACTGATCGGCAGCCAATGCAGACTGCGGAGTGATGGTGAAACATGGGCATACCTAGGTAAGCCCATGACTGCTCTCGCAGCTGCATTCTGCACGATCTGAAGACTTCAGCTAGCTACCTGCGGAATACTGAGAGTTGAAGTCCAGGCATCATCAAGCTGCTAAGATTGAGAAAAGCTGCCTGTAATCTTGAAGAAACTGTTCATTCAAGGTAGACTTCCATCCCATCTTAATTTCCCTCCCTAGAAAAAGTTGCTGCCCTTGAATGGCCACTGGGGGGCATCCTTGTCCTCTTCTGCAATCGGACATTTGTGGGCGAGAGGATGACAAATTATCAGAATTGCTTAAAAGCCGAAGCAAACGTTTTATTCCCAGATTGTATTCCAAAAAGGGGAAAATAATGCTTGCATATATATAGCTCGCTTCACATCAGCTAACTCCTAACTAAGCCTCCCTCTCTCTGTACTGTGTCTTGGGCACTTCTAGCAATGTCCCCCCTTTATCCTGCCTTCAGCTTAATACTTCCAAGCATGGGGTCTTCATTAAGTCTCGGGGTTAGTGATTTGCGAGAAAGCAGCTTGGATTTTGACATCTATCAGGTATCATATAAACATAAGACGAATAAGAAAGAGAAACTGGGGGGAGGGTTTAGGGTCAGAGAGAACCAGCCACTAATGGAGGGTTCTCCTTGTTCAATGGCACAGCACTGATTTATGAGCTTTTAAATGAATCATTTTTATTGCCGTCTCTTTGCCTTGCTGTCCTACGTTTAACCCAAAGCATCAGTCAGAGGCTGTGGAGGGTCTCTGCGCCAGGCATCGGGGATTACATCCCTCTAGTATGAACTGTTCTTTTTAATGAATCCTAAATTTCCTTTTGCTTCTTTCTTAGTGATGACGAATAAACTCAGAGTGGTAGTAACCGAGTTCAACTTTTAACTTCCTCCTTCTTGGTTACTTACTAGTCCTAATCCCTTATCTTCTCCATCGTGGGTGGAGCCATCATTCATCATGGGATGTCCTTCTTTAGTCAGAATGAGGATCGAGTCTGTTCTTTTTCTTTTTTTATTGGATCTGCCCTCCTGGAACCCAGTTTCAACTTGGTCCTCAGACTAGGACGATCGTAGCTACCTGAATTTTATTTATTCATTTGGCCAATACACAAATACATAGGAAGAAAAATATGTCTTCCTATACAAGTGATAATATAAATGAGGGTGAAAGTGAAC
Organism: Erythrolamprus reginae; assembly: GCF_031021105.1. Classification (NCBI taxonomy): domain Eukaryota; kingdom Metazoa; phylum Chordata; class Lepidosauria; order Squamata; family Dipsadidae; genus Erythrolamprus; species Erythrolamprus reginae. The sequence continues at coordinate 114,302,168 of NC_091963.1, forward strand.
TTAGAGGAGAGGATATATGAAAGGAAGAGAATATATATGATAAGTAAGAGAAAGGAAAGACAATTGGACAGGGGACGAAAGGCACTCCAGTGCACTTATGTATGCCCCTTACTGGCCTCTTAGGAACCTGGAGAGGTCAATCGTGGAGAGTCTAAGGGAGAAGTGTTGGGGGTTAGGGGTTGACACAATTGAGTCCGGTAATGAGTTCCACGCTTCGATAACTCGATTGTTGAAATCATATTTTTTACAGTCAAGTTTGGCACGGTTCGTATTAAGTTTGAATCTGTTGCGTGCTCTTGTGTTATTGCGGTTGAAGCTGAAGTAGTCATTGACTGGTAGGACATTGCAGCATATGATCTTGCAGGCAATACTCAAATCGTGTTTTAGGCGCCGTAGTTCTAGGCTTTCTAGGCCCAGGATTGTTAGTCTATTTTCGTAGGATATTCTGTTTTGAGTGGAGGAGTGAAGGGCTCTTCTGGTGAAATATCTTTGGACATTTTCAAGGATGTTGATGTCTGAGATGTGGTATGGGTTCCAGACAGATGAGCAGTAGTCTAGGATGGGTCTGGCAAAAGTTTTGTAGGCTCTTGTGAGTAGAGTGAGATTGCCTGAGCAGAAGCTGCGTAGGATCAGGTTAACAACTCTAGAGGCTTTTTTGGCGATATTGTTGCAGTGGGCTTTAGCACTTAGGTCATTCAATATTAGTATTCCAAGTTCCTTTACAGAATGTGGGTTAACAGTGAAAGATTGCTTATTCAGTTCGTATGTGCGGTTAGGATTCTTTTTGCCAATGTGGAGTTTGGATTACTTCCGATCTGGATGTTCAGGACTTTCTGTGAGTGAACCTTTTCCCTTCTTTCTTTGGAGGATTCTCACGGCTCACGCTGAAAGCTCAATAGTGCTACTTAACAGCGAGCGCTCGGAGTTGAGCTTTGGCTTCTGCCACTCTTCAGTTTTGGACCTTTTGCTGGCTAACATCCGCCTCCCTTTTGGTGGTCTCGGGAAAAGAGGGCTTCACATGCCTCAGTGTATCCTGTTGGTAGCCACGTTGACTCTGCTTTTTGGTCTTTTGGGTTCCAGGCGGGCAGATCCAGTAAAAAAGGGAAAAGAACAGCCTCGGTCCTCATTCTGACTGCACGAGGAGATCCCAAGCTGAATGATGGCTTCACCTGATGAGAAGAGACATATCAGATAAGATCAACACCCCTTCTGTTGTATGGGGCATGGTGGCTCGCTGGCTTAATTTATTTACTTATTTATTAAATGTGTATGCCGCCCCTCTCCGTAGACTCGGGGCGGCTCACAACAGTAATGGAAATACAATATATAATACAAATCTAATAAAAACTAAAAACCCATAATTTTAAAAAACATGCACACAACATACCATACATAAACAGTATAGGCCTGGGGAGGTTATCTCAGTTCCCCCATGCCTGATGACAGAGGTGGGTTTTAAGGAGCTTACGAAAGGCGAGGAGGGTGGGGGAAGTTCTGATCTCTGGGGGGAGTTGGTTCCAGAGGGTCGGGGCCGCCACAGAGAAGGCTCTTCCCCTGGGTCCCGCCAAACGACATTGTTTAGTTGACGGGACCCGGAGAAGGCCAACTCTGTGGGACCTAACTGGTCGCTGGGATTTGTGCGGCAGAAGGCGGTCCTGGAGATATTCTGGTCCAATGCCATGAAGGGCTTTATAGGTCATGACCAACACTTTGAATTGTGACCGGAAACTGATCGGCAACCAATGCAGACTGTGGTTGGTGTAACATGGGCATTTTTGGGAAAGCCCATGACTGCTCTCGCAGCTGCATTCTGCACGATCTGAAGTTTCCGAAAACTTTTCAGAGGTAGCCCCATGTAGAGAGCGTTACAGTAGTTGAGCCTCGAGGTGATGAGGGCATGAGTGACTGTGAACAGTGAGTCCCGGTCCAGATAGGGCTGCAACTGATGCACCAGGCGAACCTGGGCAAACGCCCCCCTCACCACTGCATTGTCTTAGCTAAGGTGGTTTGAGACTAAGCACTGCATGGCAGGATGAGCTCCTGTTACTCAGCTTCTGCAAAGATCACAGTTAGAAATCATATTCTATGTAAGTAAATAGATAGGTACTACTTCAGTGAGGAGACAAGCTGGTGTTCTATGCAGGCAGGCAGATTCCTCAGGCCTCTGAATATTTATGCTTGGGGTGCCCATTTGTGAGGCAGCTCCAGGAAGAGAGAAGGCTTTGGGTGACACTGCGGGAAGAACAGCTGATCTTTATCTCTGGTGTGAACCCATCTCGCACCTAGGAAGCACATGTGTCCTATGACAGGGCTGGTATCTTGGCAAGCCAAATTACGACTACTTTTCAATAGGACTGTGGTCTCCTGCCTTAGGCTAATAGTCACTATTATCAATCAGCTATAGTACAATATAGTTGACCTTTTTTTTTTCTTGACAAACATATGAAAGTAGTTTATTATAATCTTATTCAAGCTTTTTGATTTCTCATTCTAGCTATAATGCTGCTAATGTCTTAACTAGATACTAATTAGGACCAAACCCCAACGTATCCAGATTTAAGTCTGTGCCTAAACTAAGAGTTTCCGCCCACTTGCACCCAACCATGATGCAAACATGCTCTGATAACCTCTTTTTTTCCTACTGGTTTCTCTGATCTGCCTTTATCTGATTTTCAAGTCATCGTGAATGAACCTTAAATAATCCTCCGTTGTTCTGGTGTTAAATTAAACTTTCCCTTCTTTTTCTAAGATGTTTTATGCCATGGATACAATTGGGGACATTTCAATAATTTCATCAGTTGTGCAGTCAGGTGCTCCATAGGATTGGTGGTATCAGCCAACTTCCCATTAGCTATTTTAGGCTATTGCAGAGATGCAAGCACATACCCCCTTTTCCGATCCTTCCAGAACTTTATTTATTTGTTTGTTTGTTTATTTATTTTATTTGTTTTATTTATTTATTTTATTTTATTTATTTTATTTATTTTATTTATTTTATTTATTTCATTTATTTATTTTATTTATTTTATTTATTTTATTTATTTTATTTATTTTATTTATTTTATTTATTTTATTTATTTTATTTATTTTATTTATTTTATTTATTTTATTTATTTTATTTATTTTATTTATTTTATTTATTTTATTTATTTTATTTATTTTATTTATTTTATTTATTTTATTTATTTTATTTATTTTATTTATTTTATTTATTTTATTTATTTTATTTATTTTATTTATTTGTTTGTTTGTTTGTTTATTTATTTATTTTTTGTTTGTTTATTAGATTTGTATGCCGCCACTCTCCGAAGACTCGGGGCGGCTCACAACAGCAATAAAAACAATATAGCAGTGGAACAAATCTAATATTAAAAACATATAAAACCCTATCATTATTTTTTTTAAAAAACTTTCCTCTAGAACTATGTTGGCGAGGCCTGAGGCTCTCCTTCAGAACCCCTCTCAAAAACTAAAAGATACATCAACCAATTAGTAGGTGACAGGTGCAAAGGAGCAAGCTGGGAGGTGGCTAATAATTTATCAGGAGATAAAGTCTCATTCGTTGTGCCACACAGTCCTTTCTACCATGCCTGACAACTGCTAATTTTGTAAAAACTGTACTTTTAATACAGATTTAATGATTTGACCTTACATTTAAAAATAGTCTGACAGGTGTTTGCAGTAGTAGGAGAGCATAGTGCAGCTTGCTTGGCTCTTCAGCAGAGAGGTATAATGAGATTATGAGAATCTGTCGTTGTGGTCCACCAGCAGCCTGTGGAGCTGGCAGCAGAATTGGGCAGCGAGAAGGCTGGAGAGGAACATGGGCCAGGCCTTATTTATTATTTCTGTGCTTGATTACTTATCAGAATAATCATTGAAGCACACAACATCTCCAGTGCTTGTCACCTGTTAAATAAGGTTGGCTGGAGGAGATGTGGAAGAGCCGAACTAAACAATCTGTAAGCACAGTGGAAAGGGTTTTACAGTTCAGGAGAAGTTTTACACCGTGGTCTGGATGTTTCCAAACACAGATTTAGCTGTGCTGCACGTATCAGACATTTGAGATAAGTCACCCACTCTTCTTTGCTATACCTCCCAGCCTGGGAGAGATGCAGATGAAAGAGGAGGTGACTCAACTTACACATTTCTCATCCTACAGTTGTTCTGGCAGTTGTTCTGGGGGTAAAGTGTTTATCTTTCCTGTTACCTGACACTTCTTCCAGCCTGGGCAGATGAAGAGGGCAGAGGACAAGTTCTGGCAGATGCTAAACCTGTGCTTGCCTAGGCAGAAAGAGAGCATGGGTTTAGTATATTAATCTAGCTCCTGTTCGCTATGCTGATTTCGATTCCCACTGGCTCACAACTTGGTAGATAATACTGTGCACTCATTCTTATATTCCTGTACCCATAACAATAAGATACCCTGCTAAGAATATTAACATGGCATTATTCCATGGCAATCCTGTTGTCCCATCCTAAGTCCAAACTATTAAAATTGTTCTTAGCTGTTCCAGTTCTACCGTCCCAACATAATTTTTGTAATGGATATTTTATACAGTGTTTTGGTCATGATGTGTTCATAGGCTTGGAGGAATGGCCTCCTCAGTCAGGAGACACTGCCCTCCATATCCATTAGAGCCTATTCTGCTTCAAAACTGCCTGTGTAATGCCCGAGGAACACTTTTTGAAATGTTTCTAAAGACTTGTGAGCTTTTTACATGTTCAGAATAATGCTTTGGTGGTGGTGGTGGTGGGGGACTAGGCCTGTTTTTTAAACCATGTTTAATACTCTTTTTCTAGAGAGCACTCATCCTCTGCTTGAACAGAAGTTAGATCGATAGCAATAGCATTTAATAATAACAACAACAACAACAACAATAATAATAATAATTATTATTATTTGTACTTATGATGGGAATAAATTTCCAATAAATTGTTTGTTTGTTTGTTTATTTATTTACTTACCTACCTACCTACCTACCTACCTACCTACCTACCTATCTATCTATCTATCTATCTATCTATCTATCTATCTATCTATCTATCTATCTTCCTACCTGCCTGCCTGCCTACCTACCTACCTATCTATTTACCTACCTACCTACCTACCTATCTATCTATCTTCCTACCTACCTACCTACCTACCTACCTACCTACCTATCTATCTATCTATCTATCTATCTATCTATCTATCTATCTATCTATCTATCTTCCTACCTGCCTGCCTGCCTGCCTGCCTGCCTACCTACCTACCTACCTACCTTCCTACCTACCTACCTACCTATCATCTATCTATCTATCTATCTATCTATCTATCTATCTATCTATCTATCTATCTATCTATCTATCTATCTATCTATCTATTTATCTTCCTACCTACCTACCTACCCACCCACCCACCCATCCACCCAGCCTCCCGAACGCTGAACCGGGAAGTTCGGGTTTGGCGTTCGTAACACAAAAAAAGTTCGTAAGAAGAGGCAAAGTTTTTCTGAACCACGGGTTCGTATCTCGAGTTGTTCGTAAGACAAGGGGTTCATATCTTGAAGTACCACTGTATATTAAACCAGCTTGAAAGAAATTTAATAGTATTAAAATGAAAATAACAACAACCACCTCTGGTTGTTAGATAAATTAGATAAATAAATTAGATAAATAAATTTATGATAGATAAATTAGTGAAGATTGGACTTAATCCCTGGATAGTTCAGTGGATTTCAAGCTGGCTGAAGCATAGACATCAGAGAGTTATTGTTAATGGCGAGTATTCTGAGCAGAGACAGGTTACAAGCGGTGTGCCACAAGGGTCTGTTCTGGGTCCTATTCTTTTTAATATGTTTGTGAGTGACATAGGGGAAGGTTTGGTAGGGAAGGTTTGCCTATTTGCCGATGACTCTAAAGTGTGCAATAGGGTTGATATTCCTGGAGGGGTCTGTAATATGGTAAATGATTTAGCGTTACTAGATAAATGGTCAAAGCAATGGAAACTGCAGTTTAATGTTTCCAAATGTAAAACAATGCACTTGGGGAAAAGGAATCCTAAATCTGAGTATTGTATTGGCAGTTCTGTGTTAGCAAAAACTTCAGAAGAGAAGGATTTAGGGGTAGTGATTTCTGACAGTCTCAAAATGGGTGAGCAGTGTGGTCGGGCGGTAGGAAAGGCAAGTAGGATGCTTGGCTGCATAGCTAGAGGTATAACAAGCAGGAAGAGGGAGATTGTGATCCCCTTATATAGAGCGCTGGTGAGACCACATTTGGAGTACTGTGTTCAGTTCTGGAGACCTCACCTACAAAAAGATATTGACAAAATTGAACGGGTCCAAAGACGGGCTACAAGAATGGTGGAAGGTCTTAAGTATAAAACGTATCAGGAAAGACTTAATGAACTCAATCTGTATAGTCTGGAAGACAGAAGGAAAAGGGGGGACATGATCGAAACATTTAAATATGTTAAAGGGTTAAATAGGGTTCAGGAGGGAAGTGTTTTTAACAGGAAAGTGAACACAAGAACAAGGGGACACAATCTGAAGTTAGTTGGGGGAAAGATCAAAGGCAACATGAGAAAGTATTATTTTACTGAAAGAGTAGTAGATCCTTGGAACAAACTTCCAGCAGACGTGGTTGGTAAATCCACAGTAACCGAATTTAAACATGCCTGGGATAAACATATATCCATTGTAAGATAAAATACAGGAAATAGTAAAAGGGCAGACTAGATGGACCATGGGGTCTTTTTCTGCCGTCAGTCTTCTATGTTTCTATGTTTCTATGTTTCTATATCATTTCATGAATTGCAAAATGAGGCTGAGAGAGCTTCCAAACAATAGGTCTTCCTTTATAGTATATTACAGTGGAGAATTCTTCTATTTTAGTCCTATCAAAATGAATAGGTCATATTAATAACTCCACAGTCATAGTGCTGAGCTCTTTTCAACATTGTGTAGTAAGAAAAACAATGCATTCTTTGCTCCAAATATGACTAGGCATTATAAATTGTTTGCTTAACTCTGCTTCTTTCTTCTGTTTTGTTCCAGAGATTCCTACCTTCAATTGTTCCTATTTCTCTATTTGGTTTTCAAAGTTTGGTTTACCTCATAGAAACAAAACATAATTACAGTACTGTATATAGCACCCTGTTTCCCTGAAAAAAAGACCTATCCCCAAAATAAATCCTAGCAAATTTTTACATATGCACTTAATATAAGCCCTACCTCCAAAATAGGTATGTACATATGCACCTAATATAAGCCCTACCTCCAAAATAGGTATGTACATATGCACCTAATATAAGCCCTACCTCCAAAATAGGTATGTACATATGCACCTAATATAAGCCCTACCTCCAAAATAGGTATGTACATATGCACCTAATATAAGCCCTACCTTCAAAATAAGCCCTGCTTAAGAGCCGTGAGACAAGGCAGAATGATAGTGGAGCTGTCCCATGTGCCCTGAACTTACCACGGGGGCCCTGCAAGCGTGCTATCCATGCCTTGACTCTTATCTTGCGGCGGCAGCACCAGCAACCATGTGCAGCAGGGAGCCTTTGTAACTGCAGCATCAGCGTGTTGCTTGGTCTCCTGCTTCGTTGTGGCCTCAAGCAAGCATAAAGGGACAGATGGCTACGCCGGATACTGCTGAACGAAGGCTACTGGAGCCATAGCCACAAGGTGAGGAAGTTGTCGGGGCATGGTTGGCCTGGCTGTGCCCCCCCCCCCCCCGAGGTAAGCTGGTGCGGGGCATGTGGGGCAGCTCCATCCCTTGACTAGTGGTGGCAGCACTGGTACACCACATATCCACTTGCCCCGCCACGAACAAGCAGAAAGTGCGCCTTCCATACATGCATTTTTTTAAAAAGACTTCCGCAAAATAAGTCATAGTGCTTATTAGGGGGCAGAAATTACTTTAGGGAAAACTTGGATATGTATGGAGAAAAGCTGCTGGACGGGGTATTCATGCTTTTATGGAAAATGAGAAGGAAGGAAAAATATTGCAGAAAGCTGTGCTGCTTCATTGTTGCAGGAAGAATAGAAAAGGAAAATCACTAACTTATTGTTATAAGGAACTATAATGTAATAGGTCACAATTCAAATTGTTGGTTATGACCTATAAAGCCCTTCATGGCATCGGACCAGAATATCTCCGGGACCGCCTTCTGCCGCACAAATTCCAGCAACCGGTTAGGCCTTCTCCAGGTCCCGTCGACTAAACAATGTTGTCTGGTGGGACCTAGGGGAAGAGCCTTCTCTGTGGTGGCCCCAACCCTCTGGAACCAGCTCCCCCCGGAGATTAGGGTTGCCCCCAACCTCCTTGCCTTTCATAAACTCCTTAAAACCCACCTCGCCATCAGGCATGGGAGAATTATTATTATTTATTAGATTTGTATGCCGCCCCTCTCCGAAGACTCTTGAGACATCTTCCCCAGGCTTATATAATTTATGTATGGTATGTTTGTGTGTATGTCTTGTTTTTAAATAAGGGTTTTTAAGATATTTTTAAATATTACAATATTAAACAATATTGTACATTGTTTTTATTATTGCTGTGAGCCGCCCTGAGTCTACAGAGAGGGGTGGCATACAAATCTAATAAATAATAATAATAATAATAATAATAATAATAATAATAATAATAATAATAATAATATGGAGTCTGGATTTCAGTTTAGGATTGGTGTTTATTTCCATGTTCTAAAGAAACACTTTTTTGAATAGAAACCCTTAGGAGCAAAGTGCAGCTTATGACTGTCTGTTTGTTTTATTGTATTTATTTCATAAATTTTTATTAGGTGTAAGTTGTTGCTAGTACAGAGATTATAGTTCTTAGATAGGGCCCAAACCTTCTTTTACCATGGTCCTTCGTATGCCCTTTCTTCTTAATAAAATCTGTCCCTAAGATTTTTGTTAATTAGTAGAACTTATACGATTAGTAATAGTATTACATTATTACTATTACTTCTACAATGGGGTATAGAATTATGGAGTTGAAAGGGCTGTTATA